>NW_027660619.1:92500-134982 GCF_963280865.1 Gymnoscopelus braueri | reverse complement strand
ATATGACAAGATACGTTTTGTAATAGATACATTACAGAACAAGGGATGTACAGCATGTTCTCAAATGATAGATGTTCTCAGTGACACTGACCCCAAATTATTTCAAGACCTGCTTGAGAATAACACCTCTGCCTGTGAACAGGATGAGCTCATTGATTCAGCTGAACAAAAACTGTTTAAAGCGCGGTCCCAGTTGGTCCAAAGCATTTCAGCTCACACTCTTCAAGTAGTCCTAGATGAGCTTTTGCAAAAGAAAGCTATTTGCTATGCAGAATACGAGTTACTGGAATTGAAACAGGTGGTTACAGAGAAGGCTCGTTCAGTCATAGATGCAGTAAGGAATAAGGGACATAGAGCGTGTTCGAATATGATTCAAACTCTCCAGGTCACCGACCATTCCCTCTCCAAAAAAGTTGGGTTGATGTAAAAAGTTAGATTTTCAGTTGCCTTCCTGAGAAGAAAAAGAAGAGGTGAACCTAACCAACCCATCTGAGTTACTGGTTGACCGAAAGATAAACCACCAGGCATTGCTTTGCTCCTGTGATCGTTTTTTGTTCTTGGATAATCCCAAACATTGAGAAAATGTAACCTGTGTCTGATGCTACTTGTAATAAAACATGACTTTTTACATGCACTTGCTGTTATCTGTCCAATCATTATGAAATTGTTAAATAAACAATGTACAGCAAAGAATATCTCCACAAAGACTATGGCACACTTAAAATGTTTTGTACTCTGTTTAAAAAATAATATACTATATTTCACCCTCATACCTCACACCAATAAAGTGTTCAATGCATATGTGCTTATGCTGCAGAGATGCTCAGATGACCCGATAATATACCAGTAAAAGGAAGAAAGCAGGGCTTGCAAAGGTTAACAAAAACACAATCTTTATTTTATTCTTTTTGATGAAAACATACGATTATTCTCCTGATCACATACAGAATGATCAAAAGGATTTAATTTCTGGCGTTTTCTTCACACTTTGGACATGTCAAGCTTGTTATTACCAATAGGCAACATCGCATTTCAACATTTATAAAGTTGCTGTTTTTGCACAGCAAGCAACCCCGTTGGAACATATTTTGCACTTCGGCAAGGTCTTCAAAGTCTGTGTTTGTCTTGTGCAGCAACTCACTTAAGGCAAAGCGGAGCACTCCCTTGTTGCATTCTTTCCACTTAACTCTCTGGCAGGCAGCGCCAACAGAAATCTCAGAAGCTACTATGGCACACTTCCATGCAGGCAAGCAGGCGAGACCAATGTCAAGATGCATTGTCAACAGCAAACACCAGGCGTTTTTAATTGCCAACTTGCTCAGCCTGACAAGATCAATGTTATTGTCCTCGCTATGTTCCACATTATTGCATGTCAGCCAGAGAACCAAGTAGTAGCAGACAAGATTGACAATGTTCTCTGGTACTGGACACTGTATTGCAGTAGGCAGGAGCAATAGGGCCGCTTCCATCTTGTGGACATCATCTGTACACACCACAGGGATCTCCTGAGACAAGTTGTTATCATATGCCCTGTTTGGCCACATTATAGCAGAAGCTATAGTCTCATTGTCCGCATCAATCTCAATGCAACACTTCTTTTTCACCTCTGCGAGCAGCGAGGCCACCATTACGGAAATTGAAGTTTTACTGTGAGCCTTCAGGAACGACTCAATATTGGCTTTATGAAAAATGTAGTTCCTGTCCACAAAGCTGATGAGGTTGAATAAATCATGGGGATACCAGTTTTTTAGGTCTAGGCAATGAACAAACCATGCCACAATACTAAGTCGGTAATCTGCGACCTGCGACAGCAACTCCGGTGCTACTTGTGACAAGTCGGGATGACTAATAGATGTCTCCCACTTGAGGTTGGGGTGTATTGCATCCAGTACACTCTCCAGGGTTTGGCATTTGCTGCCATACTGGTTGATCTCCAGACAAGGCTTGTGCCACTTGTCCAAAGCCCTTCTGTTCTTTGTCAGTCTCTGCAAGTTACATCTTCTCAATCTCTGCTTCTTCTGAGGGTTGTATCCCCTAAGCTTGAGTGCAATTCCCCTCCTGCGGCTCATCTTAAGATACTTCCCTATGCTAGTATGGGACATATTGGAAGAAACAGCAATAAAGACAACCGTAGTGTGTCTGCCAGATCAGTGGAAGCACTGTTATATATGCATGGTCAGGTGGTTCTCTTTTTTTTTTTTTCATGAACTCACATTTGTAGTTTTTTGCAATGCTTTACTTTTATTTGTAATTGACTTGTCTGCATTTGTCTGTTGCTAGCCATGGTCTAGAGATGAAGACGTTCAGGATATATTTTTAATAGGTGTATAATTTACATAAAAATCCTCCAACTTGTCCTCCTGAACAATATCAATATCAGTTCCATTGGGCACACCACTGGCTGAGTTTGTTGAGTTGGCTTCACCACGCTCGAAAGAAGCCTCCTCGCTGCGATCGACATCTTGGAAGGTTTTGCTCAAAATGTAGTATAGCAAATTCTCAATAGCTGCCCAGACCACTATCTCTTCCTTCCGACACAATGATTGTCTTCGGATGTGTTCGGTGGCATGCTGACCGAACGCCATCATTGTCGTTTTATCAACCAGGTTCGACCAGCGCAGTGTAAAAATCACCTTGTCGCTCAACTTGGCTGAACCCAATCCGGTTCTCTTGAGATCTTGTTGCACAGCAGATGAGAAATCATCCAAGCTCTCATCTATGGCATGCCAAAAAACGCTTTTCCACAATAGTTCTCTGTTCAAAAACTGTTTGAGCTCCGGGAAAGGGGTACAACTAATATACAGCTCTGTGGGTCCTCGTCCATTCAGAAGGAAATTCAGATTAAATTGTAGCTGCAGTATAAACCTAGGCAACTTCCTCCCGTCTGTAACTATTCTCCTAACCAAGGAGGCCATGAGAGGTTTCAGAAACCTCATTGAGTTAGAGGTTTTTTCCTTTGCCTCGAGCTGATCTGGAAGGACAAGTTGCAAGAAAAGAGTATGAACTATGCTTTTACTTTTCTTCTCCGTTTTGTGAGTCACACCGGCGTACGTCTCAGTCCTGGCGGTGGATTCCGACTCAGTCTCATCGATGCGGCTGAAGGATTCAAGCAGTGTGTAATACATCAGAGAAGTTAGATCAGCCCATACACTTTCCGCTTGGACCATGGCCAGTGAGTACCTTCGGATATCTTCAGTTGCGCCTTTCCCAAACGTAAAACACATGCGTTCTACCGTAGGACTCAATGTCTTCCAGAATGTCACATCGTTCTCTCTGTCACAGTCGCAGGATTGAGCTGCAAACAAGCCGGCTTCTTCCAGATCTCGGCATAAGGCAGAGGCAAATTCTTTGCAGCTATTCTTCAAAGCTGATGCTAGCTTGCCATGTTCGGGGAAGTCGTCAGGTCTAGTTTCAATATCTCTCAGAACATTTTCAAGCTCTGCACCACGAGTCACTTGCAGGAGTCCTGTGAAGATATTCACGTTAACTCCCCATACCATAAGAAATTCAGGGACCTTTGTCATGTCTCTCATTAAAACGCCTGTAAGACCTTTGAAGGCACTGGTCAGCTTTTCCATGACTGTGTATGAATGAAGATGGATGAGGGTTGTATATGTGGTACTGCAAGAATACCAGACTCTGTAAGACTTCAAGTCTTTATAAGTGCAACAGCCCCCTCCCACCCCCAGCACACACACTCACTCTGACCCATTACTAATAAATAAAATTTACACATGTCAGGATGGCCGAGTGGTCTAGTGCGCTGCACTCAAGATGCAGTCTCCTCGGAGACATGGGTTAGAATCCCACTTCTGACAGTATTTATGCCCCAGTACCCCAATTCAGAAAAATACACTTTTCTCAGACACTCAGCCAAGAAGCACACCCGCACACACAGCACTCTGACCCGCCGCAACAAAAATAACCACATGACGTTTTCATTCTGTTTATTTTTATTGTTATTATAAACTCTCTGTCACATGTACAGAAATTATAGGTATGGCAGTGTAACATTGTGAACAAGCATTTTCAGAGCTGTTTCTGTTTGTCATGCTTTTCATTTTTGACAGAAGTAACAATAAGTAGTGTCCCAATTTTCAGAGCAACTCCATGGGCACTCCATATATCGCATACACATATCATATAAATCATTATACATAATTCATTTTACAAGGTGAACTCATGAAGCACTCGATCCGTCCACGTTGATTCCCTATTGCTGTTTGTCACTGTTAACACATTTTTTCCACGATCGAAGGATCCTTCCTTGTTGCGCTCAAAATCTCCTAAGGCTTTTGTCAGGAAGTAATATGTGACATCCTCCATATCAGCCCAAACTCGTTTCTCTTCACTCCGACCAATCGAGTGCCTTCGGATGTTTTCTGTTGAGGCCTCGTTGAAGTGTAATGTTGTTGTCTTCAATTTCATGTTGCAGCAGAGGTAAGTGAAAAACACCTCATCGCAAGACTGAGCAAAAGGCAGGCCGTTTGTACTGAGATCTTGGTGAACAGCAGAAGAGAAATCATTGCAGCTCTCTTGCAAGAGGGATACAATTTTATCTCTCACGGTGTCTACGTTCCTCAACATCTGTTCCAACTCGGGGAAAGGGCTGTGAGCAATCTTCAGGGCTTTGGGTCCTGTGACAAAATTCACTCTTAAAGATAGCATCACAGTCACTTCAGGTAACATCCTCCCCTCCATAACAATGGTCTTAATCAAGGCAGCCATGACAGGTTTAAACCAAGTTTTCTTTCTAGGTGTTACGTGCACGAATGGAACAGGCAAGCCAAGAGGATGAAATGGGCCTAATCTCTTGATATAGCCATTTCCCGGTTGGTAGATGCAGTAGAGGTATTCCAGTAGACAGTAATGCATCAGTGAATCTAGATCATCCCACACCTGTTCCACTTCAACCATGGCCAGTGAGTGCCTTCTTATGTGTTTGGTTGCCTCAAGGTCAGAGCCGTACCCGATCCACTTGTTTGTCTCTCTAATGCTTCTAAACTCAACTGAGAATGTCACCCGTGTGTTTTCCGTTGTGCGAATCCAGGGGTAGGTGTGGTTTTCAGAGCCAAACACACCAGAGTTCAATAGACTTCTGCGCAGTACAGTGATAAATTCTTTGCAGCTGGCTTCCACCTTAGATTCAAGTTTAGAGCATCTTTGGAGAAAACTGGGCTCACTCTTGATTGTTTCAAAAACATCTTTTTGCTCTTTGTTGTCGTATCTATGTGTGTATCCTGTGAATCCTGTGATGATGTCGGCATGAATTGCAAATTGTAGTCTAAACTTAAAGTGGGTGTTCATGTACATCTTTCTCATCATAACTCCTAAATAAAATTTCACCACATCAGTTGGCAGTGCTTCCATATTGAGGGTGATAAGGGAGAATGACAGACTTTTGTAACATTTCAGTTCAGTATATATATGCAGACCCCATCATCATCATCATCATCATCATCATCACCATCATCACCATCATCACTATCATGATATACCAGAAGGCTGAACAAATTTGTTGTGTTTTTTGCACCTACTTGAATGAATTTTCATTCTTGTGCAACAGCCGGACAGAGGCTGGATCCAGGATTCTCCACAGGATGAATCTTTTTAGCCCGTTATGAGTTCCGGAAAGTGTCACTGACCCAACTCTCACGTGCTGGGTGTTTCTGAGGTTTTGAAAATTACCCTGCCTGAATACTGTCTCCATCAATTGCTCCAGTGGGTGGAGACCAACGGATTCTGTGAACTTCTGCGCTAGTGTCTTGTAACTGACAGGCTGGCAAGAAATGTTCATCTCGGTCTGCGTATCATGAGAAACCAAAAATTCCCCCCCCCAAACATCTTCTCCCTTAACACATCCCAATGCTGCAATTGCTACTGATTCAACTGATGGGAGTGCATAGAGACCCGGTGTGAAATCAAAATGGGAAACTGGGTCAAAACGGTATCGCTCGATCATGCTCAGCTGCAGCTTGCTCACGTGTAAAACGTCCCGCACCCCGCCTGTGTCCATACCTCCTCCGGCCATGTACATGAGGTCTGTTGTGAACCTACATCTGGCCAGGGCCAAGTTAGGGTTCCTTGAGAGCAGATCCCTTGGTCTGACGAAGGGTGAGGGCATGCTGTTGGTGTGCCCTTTGGCAGCCTGCTGACATGGTTCAATTTTCATGGCAACCTTGAATCCACTGCCATGCTTCATTTCCAAGAGGGATTCCTGGCTCAGGGAGCTCATGTCTATCCCGAAGTTGAAGTACACCAGCTGGTCTGACCTTTTGCGGAACGCTGCAAAAACCGCAAATGTCAACAAATAAGAAGCCAACTCACACATTTCCAAAGTCAAATAAACCTTGTATTCTGAGAACAGCTTCTTGTACACCTCTATCCCATCCTCAAATACATCTTCCCCTTGAGTCAGCATGTTGAATATTTCGTAGTCTCGGATAATTCTGAGACGCTCAAGTGGCTCATGTTTGTTCAAACTCTCAATTTTGCTGTTTTTCATTCGAACAAACTCTGTGTTCAAATTTTCAGCAAAAAGGCTGTCTGAGGTGATATTGTCTACAACCACATAGGTACAGGCGATTGAGGCATGATCCTTGATCTTTTCCCTAACCTGCAGAAACTCCTGTGACTGGAGCTTTCCGATGACTGTGGTAAAACAAGTCAGTTTCGATGGATGAAAACCTGTTTCTCCCATTGTGGCCTTGGATCTCTCTGTGGACAGGCAAGGATAAAGATTGTTAGTAATTATTGTTTCATTTTGTTATAGTGCATGTCAAGAATCCTGAAGGGGGCATCAAAAAGTGTCATTTGGTAGCGGCGGACAAACAGGTTGACTTAACATTGCCTCCCACAAGTATATCTGCAGCTACTATGCCACGCCCCCCATGGTGAAGACATGTTGGCACGCGTTATATATAGATCCCTGCCTTATTAGCTTTTTCTGCAAGATCTTTGAGCTGGTCTTTGATTCCAAAGGAAGTATAGAGCTTAACCAACAAAAACTACTGCAAATGCAAAGGGCCCCACTTGGTGCTGAAAAGAAGCCTGTTACATTTTGGTCAGTGTGCCACTTGAGAAGTTTTTCTTTTTGAGTAACAACTCTGGTTAATTGAAATTATGTACACTTGGGTTTATTTCCATAATGTCCTGATGCTATGGAGCAGCATCACACATGCAATAGGAGAACACAAGGTGATGGAGTCCTCTCATACAATGCTGGTAACAGTAGGAGATAATGTAACACTTCCTTGTCAAATTGACACACCTTTTGATGCTGACAATACAACAGTAGAGTGGACCAGACCTGACTTTGAGCCAGAATATGTGTATGTCCAGCATGATGGAAGTTTGGTTACAGATCTTCTGAATCCATTGTACAAACATCGTGTAGTACCATTTTTTCATATTGCTCAAATGTTGAGTCTACACCCGAGAATTGTGACAGCCCTCTCTGCTGAGGATCTGTCTCAAGGTAACCTGTCAATGAAGCTGTCCAGTGTTCAGTTGTCAGACAAAGAAGAGTACAGGTGTTACGTTCCTGCCTCTGGTTCAATTGATGAGAACACTGGCTTAGAGTGGCTTTTGCCAACATGCAACTGTATTGTCACACTGCTCTTCATCTCGGAGAGTGGTCTAAAAAACGGAGAGAATGGAACTACAAGTGGTCACCTACCACACATCAACTACACTCTTGAAGCACACGGCCACCTACAACACATCAACTACACTCTTGAGGAACAACCACTATTCCCGGAAGCTGGTCAAAAGAACAGAGATCATGGAACTACGACTGTCACAGACTTTGTACAAGCTGGATTGGTTGCTGTTAATGTTATGTTGGTCGCATTATTACTCTCATCCTTACTGGGATTTTTCTGCTGGCAGAACAGAAAGCAAACTGGACACGAGCGAACTGGACAAGAGTGGCGTTCAGAAAACGTGTATGAGTGTATGAGTGTATCAGTGTAATGCTGTAATTCACTGTTTGATGTGATAATGGAAGTTATTAACACCAAATGAAAAATAAACAAGATTTGCTCTAACCCTTAGTGTGGTTTTCTTAATTAACCTTGTAAGCTTTGATGTCCTTTAGAACACCGGCCACTCTGACATTGAACTACAAATGTTCAGGTCAAACTGAGTTCATGAGTTTGTGAGTTCATTTGAGAGTTGTCTATCTCCTATCTACACACTGTGACACACACATATATAAATATGAAGAACTTTGAATGCATTGGTAGAGAGTTGTTCCTTCAGCTTCTCCATGAATGGGTATGAATGCAGATGAATGATGGTTGTAGATGTGGTAATGCAAGCCTAACAGACTGTGTAAGACTTCAACTCTTTCAATGTGCAACACCTTCCCCCACTATAAGATCATCATCATCATCATCATCATCATCATCATCATCATCATCATCATCATCATCCTCATCATCTCAGTCATCAGTATAAGATACCACAAGGCTCTAGAAGACAATCCAGGATAACATGCACAGAAGAATCAGCAATGCATTTACAATGGAGACCCGTTACTGAAGGTGCACTTCACCAATGAGTAGATGTAGTATGAGTAGATGTAGTAGAGTAGAGATGTATAGGATGGAGAGACGCTGGCGTTTCGGGTACGGGAGGAGCAGTCTGCAAATTCAGACCTCTAAGCAAAGGGTGCAAACATCACTTGAACAATGTCCTGTTCAGCAACCAACGGATTTGTCGAAAGTTACTGCAACAAAGACAACAATTGCTCAACGGAATGCAGTAGTCCAGAAGTTTGTGGATAAAAATGACAAGCTTACAGAACGTGTCAGCTCACATGGCAACGGAGTGGGGGAACAGGAAGATTCAAATATAGGGACACTAGCAGGTGTAACACCATATTTTCAACTCAAGGACTTCACTCCAGCAGGTGTAACAGTGTGTTTTTCAAACATTCAGCACTCAGTCTCAGCCATCCCCCAGCTCTGTGAAACAGAAAAGCTTTCCGACCTTGGGTTTTACAACGTGGGGCAAACGTGCTATATGAACTCTATCCTGCAGAGCCTACTGACTTTGAAAACATTCAGGGATGAGCTTCACCTTCAACTTAAAACATACTGTTGTACTGTTTTAAGTATAGTCCCTGAGGCTGAAATACTGTTTCTTTTGGTGACTGTTGACCTGTCACGTTTCTCCAGTGATGTGGACTTTAAAAAAAAAATCTTGGACATCTTCAAGTGGAGGATCTCACAGGGCAAAGAGTATGAGATATTTCGTGACAACGAGCAAAAGGACGCCCATGAGTTCCTAATCTGTGTGCTGGAACAGCTTAGGTCTCAGTACCCCAGTCTGAAGGCAGCAACACAGACGTACACCTGTCCTGTTAAGGCTCACCTGAGCTTTTTGATGTGCAACACCCGGACCTGTGAAGGATGTTGCAGGCTGTCCTTTACACAGCAGGAATTCACCAACCTGTCCTTGACTGTGATACCTGGATTATCCGTGGAAAGATGTCTCGACGAATACCTAAAGGAGACAGATCTGGAATGCACGTGTGAGTGCGGACATCTGAGATCCGCCCAGCAGTGGTTATTTGTAAACCTGCCTAATATCTTGGTTCTCCACCTTAATCGTTCCAATTGGAATGAAACAAAAGATACTGAGGTGCACCTGTCCAGGAAGCTGCTAGTCAGTGCATCAGACAATGACCATAGAGCAATGTACACTCTGGCGAGTGTAGTCAACCATTTTGGACCCAATGTTTGTGAAGGCCATTTCACCTGTGACGGGCTGTATCGTCCTGAGACAGACCGCTGGCTCATCTATGATGATCACAAAGTGTATCAAACAACGGGTAAGTCAGTCTGTCGCAATCGGCAAAAGTCAGCCTACATTCTGTTCTACGAACGAGAGGACACTGTCATTGTACAGCGGAAATTGCACACCTCTAGTCTTGCCTCTCCGATGGAGATGGTGGAAGAGGCCCTACATTTGAGGAGAGGACGTGATGCAGCGGCAGAGTACGGCAAGGGGAGTCTGCCGAGAGCTTTACTGATCAAGGGGGGCCGCGAGGGAGGTGAGCAGCAGATGCAAGGAGGCCAAGATTCCAATGCCTTGGAAGAGACCCGAGATGGTGCTGGAGAGGCGGAGAATGGACGAGAAGGATTACGATGAATGAAAGAGTTTTTTTTATTGAACATAGTTTAAACATGCATAACTAGATGAAGTTCTACATTACCCTCATGCTGATAAGCTGTGGGAAAACTGTTTTGCTGCCTGGATAAAAAATAAATAATTCAATACTGATTTATGTTTTGCTATTTGAAATAAAAATAAAAACAAGAACATGTCTACACATGCCTTACTTGTTATCACTGTGTGAAAGCAGCATTGCTGTGGCTCCCAAGGTATTGTCTTGCCAACACCTCTCTTCCAATATTGTGCTAAGACCAATTGATCATAACATGTAGCATAACATGGAGTTTGATATACTTCGAGAGTGCCATCCATTGTCTTGTTTTGAGGAAAAAGATAATCATGGACAAAGTTTTTTTTTGTTTTACTTCAATTTATTTTTTATTTATGTTTGCTTAACATATAAAACACAAAACAGATTTTTACTTCAAAGGTACTTTTTTTTGTACATATTTATTTTACTCTCACAGGGATCCTCATGGGATTACACAAGCCCAGTGATATTACCTTGGGAAACTTGTCTCACATTACTGTCTGTGTAATCCTGGAGTGCATCTTCCACAGTGCTTGGGCTGACTGGCACTCTCATCATGTTTACGTCCCTGGTTAAGGCTAGAGTTAGGGACTGCTTATCAATGTAAGCAGAGGTGTTGAGGTTTTCAGCAGCGCGCCTCACTGCAATCTCCACAGCTGCAGTCAGTTCGTCAGGTCTAATGCCACTGTCCAGCATACTGAGGACGTTGTCCAAATTGCTGATTTCTCTGATCGTCGACTCGATAACCTTGTCGTAAATAATGATTTCCGATTTCGAAAAAGACTGGCCTATGGCTTGTGTCCTCAGCTCACGGTAGTAATTGCAGCGTCTCTCGAGATCAGCCTTGCACTTGGAGATCGTGTGGAGCGCGATGTCAAGAGTGGAGTTCTTCCTTTCCTCATTGCACAGCATGGACTCACGGGGGCGGTGGTGAATGTAGAGTGATGCAAAAAAGTTTGTGCCGCTGAATATGACAAGGAAAGCGAGCTTGGCCAGGCCACGGCATATCTTCTCTCCGGCACCTTGCCACAGCCACTCTTGCATGTCAGTTTACGATGTAGCGCTGGTGCGTGTTAAAGTTGATAATCCTGGACAGCAGCATTCCTGTGATGTTCTTTGCAACATCTGCATTTGAGTACAGGAACAAACCTGTGCCACTTATTCTTGGCGATAGTTCGCTGGCGATAGTTCGCTGTACATCCTGCTGCTTAAGTGCCTTGTCTGAGAAGTTGCCGATACCATAAGTAGCACAGAAAGCCACGCCGAGCTCGGGGGTTAGAAGAGTGTTCAACCCCAAATTGTTCCCAGCACGTTTCACTGCGTCTTGGAAAGGGTCACCGCAAAATGCCTCGTCGAGCTGGTTATCGACGTCGCACACGGGACGCACTTCGCAGAATAGCTTTAAGGTTTGCATTGGCTTGCGCTTTTGTTGCTTTTGTCGCTGGTAGAAACAGTACACCGAGCTGAAGGGTTTGAGTAGTGTAGGCATGCAGCAATAAAAACGTCCACCCCCAGGTCCGGCCAGGGGATCTGGCTCCAAATCCCCGTTCAGGTCTTTGGAGCGGCCGCAGATGAAGATGAAAGGTCTGCGGTAACCTGCTGACCCGTCCGACTCTGGGCTGAAGCTGTTGTAAGTGTCTGCCACCACCATCGAATAGGGGTCGGATTCTGAGAGAGACACATCACCACCAACTATGTCCTTCATGTACATGTTGGGCACATGGATCCCGGGTGACTCTAGCCCCTCAGGCATCACCACTGTCTCGCAAGACTGTGTATACGTGGTCTGCACGTGGGTGTTGTGGTCGGTCGGTGCGCACATAATTTTGGTCCCCACGGTGAAGTTCACTGACTTCTGTCCTATGAGCGTTGCTCCCACTCCTGTGAAGCGCACACCACGGAAGAGCAGGTACGAGTAACCAGAGTAGTATTCCTGATCAAAGTGTTCCACTATCACGCGTTGTGTAAGCAGCGTAGTGTAATGCATAGCCAACAACACTTTGGGCAAAACTTGTGGTAGATTTCGAAGCATATTCACTCTGAACGCCCAAGCGTAGGTGATTACTGACGTGGAGCTTAGGCCCAGGTGTCCGACCTGCTCCGGTTCTCCCGCGGTGGGCTCGAAAACATGAGAACAGCAGACATAACCCTTGGGTTGCACTGTGGCGAATACATAATCACAACCCTCCAGTCTGCCAACGGTGAGATTTCCATTTCCCCGCAGGCCCAGCTCTGCGTTAAGGTCTGTTTCTTCTTTTCCGAAATTCAGCTTGAATGGTTTATTACTGTCTGTTTTTTTTGTAGAGTAGACGTCTGCACCAAGAACAGGCAGGATGATCCAGTACATTAGATTGCAGTAGTCGATGTCATCCTGGGTGAACCAATATGGGTAGCTTCCTGTTCCGATTTCGCACCTCTCATTGACTTCTGGGGGATCACAGAACAGAGGCAATGAAGCCACCACAGTGTTTGTGCGTCTGTTGCCAACCACTCTCTGGAATATGTTCAGGATACAGTGTTGGAAGCCATCGAATGTAGTCAACATCGCAGCACTTTCTGGTGTTGCTTGTTTCATATCTCTGAAATGTTGTGCAGTGAAAACAGCTGATATTGGGTCGCTCATGATGGCTGTCAGCTTACAAAAACCAGGCATTATCAACGGATCTGTTTCTTTATATGATTTGCGTTCTGTGTCTTTACTGTAAGCTTTTTTCCTGATTTCCATTATCTCTTTGGCACCATTGGAGTTGTTCAAGCCCTGCTGGATGAACTGGAAGTAGTCCTCCAGGCATTTTCCCTGCTCTTTGCCCAGCAGGCCAAGAAGCTCGCTTCCGATTTGAACAAGCTCGCCTGAGACACTGTTCATCAACGAGGAATTGAACAGTGCTACACGGGGCCTTACTGTCCAGTGTGAAGGCTCTAGGTTTTCCTTACTGGCATTGTCTGTTTCTGTCTGTGGAATCACCATGTACCGTGGGCAGAACTCAAGCACACAGGCAGGGTTCTCCGTCTTGGCCAACCAGTTGTCCGCATGACCCAGCAGAGACAGCTTGTTCACTGGCACCAAGGGCCGACCTTGGAACGTGCTTAGGATATATTTCTGGAGATCCTCTATACGTTTTGGACCAAACAGCATGGATGGGTTTGCTTGCTTATGGATTTCTTTAAGTTTTACTCTGACCACCTTGCCATCATACTGGATGATGTGGGACACGTTTGGGGAACGCTTCATGACATCTTGAAAAGTCAACTCACCCTCACCACCGCTTGTGCCCAGGATCTGGCTGGGCCTGATCATAGTCACAACAGGAGCAAGGCAACCAACTGTGCAGTAATCCCACTTGTGCCCCTGAGGGTTCGAAAAGCATTTGTTCTCAAGTGAAGTGTCTTCCTCAGTGTTGTGCTCCAACTGGAGTGTGCCAACGCGTATTATGGGCACTTCGGACGACTTTCCACCGCGTAATGTCATGACTGGCACATTCATTTTTTCCCCTTTCTGCTGTTGTTCCGAGGACTTAATGAAGGGCACGTCGGCTGCTCCTTCTGTGCCTGATGATGGGCCTTCTGAGCACTTCATCACGTACTCACAGGTGCGATCAGGAGTCAGTGCCTCCGCTGTCAGGTCATAGTAAAAAGTATCAGGATTGACGGTTATCTCTTTCAGCTTGCAATTGGAAATTGCCCGGTACATGCTCTGGCCCATGATCAGCACCTCGTCCTTCTCGCTGTTGAGGATTCTGCGTACGTCCTCGAACACGTTTTGGGCGGCATCCGGGGATATGTTGATGATTCCACACAAGATCTCTGTGAATAGGAGCGCCCAGTAGAGTCGATCAGCTGGGGTCGGGTGCTTGATGCGGCGCAGTGTCATATCGACCAGCGTGGGCTGCTGTGAGCAGTATTTCAGCACGTTTACAACCTTTGCTAGCCGCCAGGAATTGCTGGCGTTTTGGAATTCTTGATTGATAAGGAGCTGTGCCTCAGTGCGGCTGATCATTTTCAGCAAATTACCAAATTTCAGAGAATGGAAACGGTTTATCATCCTGTACACCTGCTTGTATTCTCTGGTCTGAACGCTGTTTCCCACTGAGTCATAAGCACCCTCCTGGGCCTCTCGCTGGTCAGTCACTGTGAACTTTTTCACAAACTCACTAGATTTGGGAACATGTTGCATAGGCACCATCATGTTGTATACAAAGCCAGCAAGCAGCTTTGACAGCTCTTCATTATCTCTGAATAACACCCTTCCTATCTCTGACACTGCAAACTTGATCAAAGTCTGTGTGTTGATGCTCGAGTTCACTGCCCCTGGCCCGAATATGTGTTCTACCAATGCGTTGGCTAAAGCCGCTGGCTGCCAGTCAAGAAATCCCGGGGCACCCTGTTCCGTATATCGCAGATAGGCGCTGGGAACAAGGGAAAACGAGGAGTTATCCAATACATTTGTGCTCATCTTCACGCTCTTTACGCGGACAGAGTGCCCACGTCCTATCTGGGGGTATTTAGATGACCTGACTTGTGCAATTTGTCACTTTGACTTGCTTCTCGTGCTGCTTCGCGTGCTGCTTCGCGTGCTGCTTCTCATGCGCTGTATGGGTAAAAAACCCAGCACTCTGTGCCTGATTTCCGCCAAAGACCTGGTCATTGCTTCCTCGGCTCTCTCTGCTTTCATTAGTAATGTTTGGTCTCTGGGGTGCTCACTCGCCCGCTGGGAAAACATAACTGAGTTTGTGATTCTCGCCACAGCTCGGTGCACATTTTCTACCTCCCTCTGTTTTCGTTTCTTATCGGCTCTGCCGAGGATGTCCCGTTCGCCGTCCTCATCATCCTCACTGTCCTCAGCCAGCTCATCCTCCAGGTAGCTTCCTGGGCTGCACAGGCAGAATATGAGTCTGGCTATGAAAAACGGCATGTTAGCGACTCACAAGGCGATTAAACACAATAAAGCCAGTCCAGAAGCATGTTAGTATTACTAACCAGCCCGGCCCGCTGAACAAAATACAATAGAACACAACAGGCTCAGAGTTTTTGTGCTTAAAAAAACAACGTTTTTATTGAAGGTTCACTCACAATCTTACATGGTACAAAACAAACAAACACAAATCAATAGAAAAATGAACAAACAAAACAGAGGGACACAGCTAGAGAAAAAAGGTACAAGAGAAAACGAGTCCATGGATAAGGAAGAGAAGAAACTGTCTGCGATAGCTCTAGCCAACCGGAACCCAGAGCGCTTAGGAGGAAACCTTAGCTGGTCAGTGGGACAGCGTGGTGAGAAGCAACATGAACTGATTCCTCTGCATAGTGCACTGTACAGAAACACTGAGGCACAGCTCCTGGTGGGTGAGGACCAACAGCTGAACATTGTCATCGAGGAGATTGTCAATTCGTTCAACCCACACCTTTCAGTGCAACTGTTGCTGTACCACGTGTTGGGCGGCAACTGCGAAAGTGCATCTACGCTTGTGCAATTTCTGCTCAATCAGTACCCGTTCACGCATGTGGGTAATCACATCAAGGACACGCTGAGAAACCTTGTGCGCTGGACTGTGCTCGAGGGCTTCGTTCCCTGCTTGTTTGTGCCCTGGAGGGAGCTCAGGGAGCTGCGTTTGGGCTTGTTTGGCAGGACAGCTAACACAAATGTTGTCCGAGCTACCGGGAGATGCCTGAGCTCAAGCGTAAGAAGCAAGCACTTATCTGCCATGGGTCCTAGGGAGGCGGCTTTAGAAGCCATGCAGGAACAGGAGGCACATAGAAAGGTGCTTGAGCTGCTCCTCAATGTGGACATCAGTGAGGTACCAGATCGGCTAAAAGCGTTGATGGAAAACATTGTGCCCAGCAATCTCACCAATGTTGTGTGCAAGCTGATCAGCGAATGGATTGGTGATATTTTAATGGCCGGGAAGCGCGAAAGTGAAATTAAGATATCCGTTGTAGATCTGTGGGAGGTGGTCAAAACGCTGGAGCATGGCCGTTGCCCTGTGGTGCCTGAGTGCAGGCCTTCGGGCTGCCTGGCATTCTACGATCCAGTGACGGACATGGTGACGGCCTCAGTCCAGGGTATAGTGTATGAGCACATTTCGGTGCTGAGGACAGACACATCCTGTGCTCCTGTGTGCACCTTGGCCAGCAGGGCTTATGCCACAGTCAAGGGCTGGTCCACGCTATTTGAGGAGACTGTCAAGGGGTTACGCATGTCCTCCAACCGGCGCATGTACACATCATCTGGTCCATCCTTGCATTCCTCAGCTGTAGGCAGGTTCGCTGAAGTGGTGGTCTCTATGAATGAAGATGGCACAGGAGGCCCCTCTCCCAGGCGTCCCATTGATAGGGTGACAGAAATGCTGATCAATGACAGAAGTTCAGATTTGTTTAGTATTCCACCAGAGGTTCTGAACAATGTGTTATTACGGCCAGGTGCTGACACCTCGACACATAGGTCTGCATGTCTCACACAAAAACTGAGCACAATGCTCATTTCTTTGGTCGAAGACAGCAAAGACAAAATCGTGACCGACCAATTCCTGAGGACTCTGTCCACAGACCCCGAGAGGGCACTGCTTGAGCTCAAAGTTCAATGCAACCCAAACAAGGACATAAGGCTGATCTCCGCTGCAGAAGCGGTTGTGAAGCAGATGAAGGCTATGAATGAAGATGCCATGGACTCTGTAGATGATCCGGTCAAGGACCTTGGCCCTGAAGTCAGACTGCTGTGTCACTATCCTTCGGCTGCGAACATATCACAGATCGAGGAGATCCTTAACATGTGGACCAACTTTTGGCGCAGCACACTGTCTGGCTTAAGTCAGTTCGAAAGGAGACACAACGCAATCCAGTACACCAGCAGGAACCAGGGCCGGGAGTTTGACTCTGGCTCACCAAGCCACACATTCCACACTTTCTTTGTGGAACTGCTCAACATCTCAGGACGCACGTTTGCAGACAACCTTGTGGGCAGAAGGCCAGATGGCTCTCTGCCTGTAAACGAGATCATGCTGGTGCGAGAAAACCTGACTCAGTCAGCCTACGCCCTGCTCCTATCTCACAAACTGGGTCTCAGCATGTCAGACGTAAAGCACAGCCCACGGGAAAGGGATGATAAAGAGAAAATGGAGGTCACATCAGCAAACACATGGATTTCGGAGTCAGATCCAAGGGATTGTGTTCCTCGTGCACGGAAGGAGGCTTCAGAGAGTGATCGTGCATTGCCACGGAATGGGTATCAGGATCCTTGTGTTTATCCACAGCAGGGGAGTCATTAACGGTTAAGGAGTGACCCACTTGCTCATGATCTGATCCATCTGCTGGAGGGGTCACGGGGCTCTCTGTACCAAGTGTGAGGTCATCAGAAGCATACCTTTTCATAGAGCCAGAAGTGTGCAGGAGACGCCTGGAACGGGTCCAGTTCTGCCTCTTCCTCCTGTTCAAAGTTTCAACATTGTTGATACCCCTACAAGTCCCAGGCAAGATGTGCTTTGTCTTTTCTGAAGATTGAGTAAAGGTGTTTACGTTACGACCTTCCCTGAGTGATCTGGTTCTTTTTTTCACCCTGCAGGAAATCGCAATACCTGTGTTGGTTTTTGGGTTAGCTTTGGTAGGTGAATGACAGCGCAACACTTCTGCGGCAAGTGCAGCATAGCGGCTAATCAGGTTTTCTTTGGTCGAGCAGAGACTGAGCAGTCGTTCGCTGTTGATTGTCACCTGGGTGGGCAAGACATTATCAAACATGAGGTTGAGGAAACCCTTAGGGTCTAAACTCCCGCGTCCTGGTAGACTCCACAGGATCTCCAGGCTGAGGGAGTCAATATTATCTAGTGAGACTCTGATCCACACTGTGGTGTTCTGAAATGGCTTTGGCACGTATAGCAATATTTCGTAAGTTTGCCTTACATTCAACAAGGCATTCAAGAACTGGTTGACACGCTGCATGTGCTCCATCTTGTTAGCGAAGCATCTCTTGTGCTGCGGCGAGGTGGCATAGCTCACAAACTGGGGATCCCCGTTTTCGATATGCACTCCAGCAAATATATCGAATTTTATTGAACGTTTCCCAAGGTATCCCTCGACAATCGACTCATCCATAGTTACTCTCCAGTTAAACTGCTAAGCATTAAGCATCTTCTGTCCAAAAGGTCACAGAAACTTTGGTCCGTATCCAGGTTGGCATCAATATTGAGCAAGCTCAAACAGTTGGCCAGCTCCTGTGTGCGATCGAACAACTGGACATGGTAAATAGGAATGGTCCATCCAGAGGAGCTCGGAACAACCCACCTGTCATCCCTCATGTAAGCGTGCACTCGAACATTGTTGCGGCAGATCTCCTCAAGCGCGTGAAACCAAAATTTGTACAGGTGAAAATTGTTTCCGCAGGCAGGGCATTTGATTTCGCTGTATACTCCTCCTTGTGGGTTATCTTCGCAACCGCGTTTGTGCTGTTTCAAACTCGCCTCAGCAAGTACGTTACTCGGGAGACCGAAAGTACCCGAGTTACCCTCAACATCCATAGCCTCCAAGCGCATGTAGCCAAATGGGCGCCCGGTCTCCAGGTAGAGGAACTTCCAATCACCATCAAACTCTGAGGTGGATGCCTGTTCAGCTCTGTGAGAACCCCCCGCAAAGTTCACGCTCTCTAGGTCCTTGATGCCATCCTCGAGCTTTCGCAGCCTCTTCTCTTTGCTCGTCACCAGATCCCTGATTTCCTTACTGCGATCGCGCCTGTTGACTTGAGCCTTAACTTTAGTCGAGGAGAGACCCGTATCCACCAATAGACTCTCGTAATGCTTGTTCACTATATCCGAGATCTTCGAAACGTATAGATGAGACGGGGGGGAATCCCTCTGGTGCTCTTGCGTTGTGTTGAGCGACATGCTTCCAAACGGTTACAATGAGTTCCGCCCTGGCATGGAGCTTGCTCTCGGCCCTTAAGTATGCCTCATGGTCTATTATCATCTTGTGGTGTTGCTCGCTGGGGTTCTTAAGCAGCCAGCGGGTAAGGTGCACAAACTCAGGGTTCTTCGCGTGGTAGTTCATCAGCACCTTGTCCTGGTGAAACGACATTGGGCTCTTGTATTTTTCGAATTCCCTGTGTATATGACTGCTGTACTGGTGCCAGTACCTGGGCGAGCTGCGGTCAACGATCCCTGCAAACCATGTCTCGTTAAGGTAAACTATACACAGCTTCTCCTTCGAGGTGAGCATCCCGCGTCGTTCCTGAGCCAGCTGGCAGCAGAGCCTGTTGAGGTGCACGTGGATTTCAACCATGCGGGCCACCTTGTTCAGTGCGTTGGGAAGTTCCACTTCTGCGTTCTTCACCTTCTGCGAGTTGATGGCCATGGATGTGAAAAGCTGGTGACTCTCGCTCCCGCACACATTGACTGAGGAGAAGAAGAAAGGCTCGTGAAAATCCACATTGTTCATCTTCATTTTCAGCACCACTGCAGCAGGGTTGGCTACGCCGTAGATATAGCACGTGATATTCTCATTGCTGACAGTGAACGGTCTCGCTGAGGTGACAGCCCGTCCCTGTGCTAGCGAAATGGTCTCAAAGGTGCTCCTGAAATATGGTTGGAGTGGCTCTTTTGCATTGGATGTGAAGTTAGCGCTTCGGCTCACGTTGGTCGTGAACTCTATGTAGGTGTTCCTGTGGCCATGGCGTGAGCATAGCCTCTTCTTGTGCGAAACAAAGCTGAGCCTGGATTTCTTTAGTGTCTTGGTGGTATTGGACTGCACCTCTGCATATTTGCGTAGGGATTTGGAGAATACCACTGAGTGAAACTGTTGATTTCCCACAGTGTTTACCTGCAGCACGTGTAGCAAGACATCACCAGCTAGGGGCACCACACAGCTGCCTGTGTACCTTAGCATTGCGTTAGGGCTTTTCCACTTTTCCCTCAGATGGGATAAACGCTGAGTAGGGCTCCGGTGTGTAGAGCCAACGAAAGGCACGTCGGTGCACGTCCGCATCCATGCACCAAAGGCCCGTGAGCCAGCACAGCCGTGAGGTCCGCGACTCGTACAGCCTTGCGCTCTTGGCTTTTGCGCGTGGGCCTTTGGGTCCACATGCCAGGATGGGACACTTGCGAGCGGACGTGGCGGGGTTCTCTCGAACCTTGTGCGGCAAGTTTGGCTTGTGTTCGTGACCATGGAGAAACAACGCATTCTTGAGCTCCCAGGGGCAAAGCTGAAGTGAGGGTTGGGTTCTGGAAAATAATTCTCCCAAGTTGAATAACAGTAGCTTCCGGTGTCCAGCATACAGCAGAGTCAAATGGCTCCACAACAATTCTGCACCAATCTTACAAGAGGGCGAAACATCAGGTGAGCGCGAGAGATACCCCCACTCTGCGGGTACTGTTGTTGATAGGTTGGTTGCCAGGTATTCGAGTGTTCTGATCTTGAATGATGCTGCCCCGTTAGTGTGATTAACACGCAGGTCTGCGGCCAGTGCCTGTGCGTTCTCCTTGGCCTCTTCGTGCCTCACTGTGAGGAAGCAGAGGCGACAATAGATTGGCACCAGCTTCTCCAGGAATTCCAACAACACCGGACCCGAGGTTCGCAGGTATGAGAAGCCCCCATGCAGCTGCGTGTTAAATTCTGTGTATGCCGAACGACGAGGGGACCACAGAGAGCAGCCTGCAACCAGCAACCTGTAGTCAGCCAGGCAATCTATTAAACACCTCGAAGTTAGTACGGAACCCTGAAGTGGGACACCGTGTTCAGCAGTCGCCACAACTATCTCATCTGCAAGGTAACCTAAGAAGGTGACATAGTCCCTTATGCAAAGGTGTGGGCCCGGGCAGGTAGATAGCAGGACACCTGGCCGATTCTTTGTGGCCTCTGCCATTCTGGCCTGTTATGGAACTCTACCCGAGTGGGGTCGTGATGGAGCAGGGTGTGTCCAACAGCCACCCAAGAGGCCCAGGACATATGGAGAGCACAGAGAAATGATGCCCGACAAGGTTACCAAACCTGGGTTGTTGATCACAGAGTATGAGCAACTGTACAGCAAGCTCAGGGAAAAGCTGCTTGACCTGCAGAACCTGGTGAGAGCCAAGGCGCTGACTTTGATCTCACAAGCCGAGTCGTATGCTTTTATGAACATCTACTCATTGTGTGCTATGCACATATTAGAGCAGCTGCCCAATGCAGGTGCGGAGCCTGTAATGTGCAAATTCACCGGCGGCACGGAGTCAGTCATCACTGTATGCGGAGCGCTCAACCCTCTCCTGAGTGTTCGTTTGACCCAGTCTGACCAAGGCGAGATGCAGCTCACGCGCTGCTGCGATGCTGACTACCAGAGAACCATCGAGGAGTATGTAAGGCTACAATGTGTCACGGGGCAAAGGTACTCGCGAGCGACCAAGGACGATCTGGGTTGCAGCGTGGGCAGCCTAGAGAACCGCTTTGTACTAAATGTAAGGCAGGACCTGAATGCTCTAGGTTGTGCCTATATGCAGCTGGTGGCTCTGGTCGAACTGCTGCACATAAACCTACTGCTGTTTCTGCATGGCTGAGGCAGTGTTGATAGAGGTTGTGTCTTTTGCTGTGAAATAAACAGAGATGAAATACTATGTAGTCTCTCTTT
Source organism: Gymnoscopelus braueri (assembly GCF_963280865.1). Taxonomy (NCBI): domain Eukaryota; kingdom Metazoa; phylum Chordata; class Actinopteri; order Myctophiformes; family Myctophidae; genus Gymnoscopelus; species Gymnoscopelus braueri. The sequence continues at coordinate 113,188 of NW_027660619.1, read as the reverse complement.
TCTGATTACTCTTTCATCACCTCAGACAATTCTTCTGGGCAATGCACACTAAGGATCCGCCCCGTTTTGAAGGAAAAGGACAAAGGGGATGCTAAAGAAGGATATAAAGCCATTCCTTAAGGTTTATCAGCAAGGTCTGCACCATGGAGTCCAATCATTGGGTAATCATACCCCTTGATTACAAAGAGATCAAGCTTGTGGGTGAGGGCTCATTTGGGAAGGTGTTCAAGGTGGTTGAACGATGCGGCCAGGAGCTTGCAATGAAGGTGGCCACAACACAGTACAAGGCAAAATCTTTCCCCCTGGACTTTGCCAGGGAGATACGCATTCTGAGTAGGCTGAGTAGCCACCCAAACATTGTAACCGTCCACGAAGGGTTGATACTCACAGGTCTCCCAAATGTAAAAAATGAAAAATCGCACGCTTTCACCATGGAATACTTGCCAGTTACCCTCGAGAGAATGATCATATCACACAAGTTACCGCTCAGCTATGTTGCCAAGGTATCCCAGGACGTGGCATGTGGTCTTGCGCATGTGCATAAGATGGGTATTATCCACAGGGACTTGACTGCGAATAACGTGTTGGTTGATGCCAACCTGAGGGCCAAGATTGCAGACTTCGGCTTTTCCAGATGGGTCAACTCAACAGAGATGAGTGGTGGGGTATGCACTTTGTTATACAGAGCCCCTGAGCTGGCCCACGGAAATACTATCTATTCAACAGACATAGACAACTGGAGCCTAGGCGTCTTAATAGCCGAATCAGTGGAGAAGAGGAGATTATTCTGGGATAGTGTGCTTGAAAGTGCAAAAGATAAAAAACAGCTAGAGCGTGCGTACTTCCAATTGGTGAGCATGCTGATAGACATGCCGGGCGACGGCGGCTCGCTAAAGGCACGGGAGAAGCTGATGCCGAATGTATTGCGTCTGCCTGTGGTGAAGGCTGTCGTATTTTCCCTGCTCCAACCCAACCCTGCACAGAGGATGACTGCTAAACAGCTGTATGAGAACAAGGAGTGGAGCCAACTGGCAGCGATTACGGATGATGAGAAAGAGTTAGTCTTGAAACTGTACCAGAGCTGTTTGCAAAAATCGGAGGAGCTCAGCAAAGGGAATATCAAGGACCTCAGCCTTACTTGCCATGAGCTATCCTGTTAAGTTTAGGTTCATTGTTTGACCCTCTTTTCTGTGTTTTCATCGTTTTAATGTGCTATGCGTTGCCTCCTACCACCCATATGTCCAGTATACATGAGACATGTTTTGTTTGAGAAGTGTTGCATCACATATAATCTATGTTCCACAGAAGCAGAAATGAACAAAGCCATGAAAAATAGCCAAAGTAATCGTAAAATGGGTTAACTTTTTTTTTAAAGTTGTATTGCGATGATTATTGTGTGCTTCAACTGAGGCAACAAGTGTTTGGAGTTTCCAGAACTTTCATTCCTCACCAAACTCCAAATAAACTCAGTTTGTCCTGAACTCCATTTGACCTGAAGACACATTTAGAGATCGACATATTCAGAGAGAAAACATACTGCTTCCAGACAGAGAGAAAACAGAAAACTCCAAACACTTGTTGCCTCATTTGAAAGCACACTTGGGTTAACTTGTCTCTCTTCACAGTAAACCAAAGTGTTGTAAACAAATGAGTGTTCATCCAGTATATTTCAGCCAAACATGTATACAAGGGGGGAGAAAATCACCTAAGAATGACAAGAACAATGAATAGATAAATAAAACAATTTTATTATGAGCAAACATTTGTAATCCTGTTCTTAAAAGGAGTTCTCACAAGTACAAACATTTGATATCAACACTGAGAGAAGACAGAGAGATTGTGTGTTTTCTTTCTGTCTTTCTTCAGACTAAACCAAAGTGTTGTATGTTTTCAATGTATAGGTTAAACTGAGTTCATGACTTTGGCAAAACACCTTTACATTCAACTGTTCAATACAGTAAAACATCACAAATTACAGTCCAGACTTTGAAAGCCTCATGGATGTATGTGATACCGTTGGGGTTTTAGTTGCAAATCCAACTTCTGCAACTTCAATCAGCACTACCAAGGTGTGCTTCAACTGAGTTTTCCAGTTCAGGTCAAAGTGAGTTTAACTTTCACTTGAACTCAGTTTGACCTGATCTCAGTTTTGTCAGAATACTGCTTCAACTTCCACATGAACTCAGTTTGACCTGAACTCAGTTTGACCTGAACTCAATTTGACCTGAAAACACATTCAGAGAGAAAACATACTGCTTCAAGGTGTGCCTCAACTGTGAGTTTTCCAGTTCAGGTCAAACAGAGTTTAACTTCCACATGAACTCAGTTTGACCTGATCTCAGTTTTGTCAGAATACTGCTTCAACTTCCACATGAACTCAGTTTGACCTGAACTCAATTTGACCTGAAAACACATTCAGAGAGAAAACATACTGCTTCCAGACAGAGAGGAAACAGAAAACTCCCAAACACTTGTTGCCTCATTTGAAGCACACTTTGGTTTACCTTGTCTCTCTTCACAGTAAACCAAACTGTGCTTCAACTGGCAGCACACATCTGAGTTGCAGAGTTGCAGCAAACCAACTGAGTTGCAGCACACCTTGGTGTTCAATACAGCAAAACATCACAAATTACAGTCCAGACTTTGAAGGCCTCATGGATGTATGTGATAAAATTTGCAAAGCCTGTGACAGGTTGAAACCAACAAGTTGTTGTTGAACACAACACACAACGCTGTCTCTCTTCAGAGTAAACCAAAGTGTTGTGAAAATGTTGTGTGTTTTTTCTCTGTCTCTCTTCAGAGTAAACCAAAGTGTTGTGCAGAGTAAACTAAAGTTTAGTGCTCTTCACAACACTTTGGTTTGCTTGTCTCTCTTCACAGTAAACCAAAGTGGAACTGAGGTAACAAGTTGTTGCCTCAGTTGCAGCACACCTTGGTGTTCACATACAGTAAAACATCACAAATTACTTTCCAGACTTTGAAGGCCTCATGGATGTATGTGATAAAATTTGCAAAGCCTGTGACAGTTACGGTGATAGGTTGAAACCAACAAGTTGTTGTTGAACACAACACACAACTCTGTCTCTCTTCAGAGTAAACCAAAGTGTTGTGAAAGTGTTGTGTGTTTTTTCTCTGTCTCTCTTCAGAGTAAACCAAAGTGTTGTGCAGAGTAAACTAAAGTTTAGTGCTCTTCACAACACTTTGGTTTGCTTGTCTCTCTTCACAGTAAACCAAAGTGGAACTGAGGCAACAAGTTGTTGCCTCAGTTGCAGCACACCTTGGTGTTCACATACAGTAAAACATCACAAATTACAGTCCAGACTTTGAAGGCCTCCAAATCCAACTTCTGCAACTTCAATCAGCACTACCAAGGTGTGCTTCAACTGTGAGTTTTCCAGTTCAGGTCAAACAGAGTTTAACTTCCACATGAACTCAGTTTGACCTGATCTCAGTTTTGTCAGAATACTGCTTCAACTTCCACATGAACTCAATTTGACCTGAAAACACATTCAGAGAGAAAACATACTGCTTCCATCATTTGAAGCACACTTTGGTTTACCTTGTCTCTCTTCACAGTAAACCAAAGTGTGCTTCAACTGGCAGCACACATCTGAGTTGCAGAGTTGCAGCAAACCAACTGAGTTGCAGCACACCTTGGTGTTCAATACAGCAAAACATCACAAATTACAGTCCAGACTTTGAAGGCCTCATGGATGTATGTGATAAAATTTGCAAAGCCTGTGACAGTTACGGTGATAGGTTGAAACCAACAAGTTGTTGTTGAACACAACACACAACTCTGTCTCTCTTCAGAGTAAACCAAAGTGTTGTGAAAGTGTTGTGTGTTTTTTCTCTGTCTCTCTTCAGAGTAAACCAAAGTGTTGTGCAGAGTAAACTAAAGTTTAGTGCTCTTCACAACACTTTGGTTTGCTTGTCTCTCTTCACAGTAAACCAAAGTGGAACTGAGGCAACAAGTTGTTGCCTCAGTTGCAGCACACCTTGGTGTTCACATACAGTAAAACATCACAAATTACAGTCCAGACTTTGAAGGCCTCATGGATGTATGTGATAAAATTTGCAAAGCCTGTGACAGTTACGGTGATAGGTTGAAACCAACAAGTTGTTGTTGAACACAACACACAACTCTGTCTCTCTTCAGAGTAAACCAAAGTGTTGTGAAAGTGTTGTGTGTTTTTTCTCTGTCTCTCTTCAGAGTAAACCAAAGTGTTGTGCAGAGTAATCTAAAGTTTAGTGCTCTTCACAACACTTTGGTTTGCTTGTCTCTCTTCACAGTAAACCAAAGTGGAACTGAGGCAACAAGTTGTTGCCTCAGTTGCAGCACACCTTGGTGTTCACATACAGTAAAACATCACAAATTACAGTCCAGACTTTGAAGGCCTCCAAATCCAACTTCTGCAACTTCAATCAGCACTACCAAGGTGTGCTTCAACTGTGAGTTTTCCAGTTCAGGTCAAACAGAGTTTAACTTCCACATGAACTCAGTTTGACCTGATCTCAGTTTTGTCAGAATACTGCTTCAACTTCCACATGAACTCAATTTGACCTGAAAACACATTCAGAGAGAAAACATACTGCTTCCATCATTTGAAGCACACTTTGGTTTACCTTGTCTCTCTTCACAGTAAACCAAAGTGTGCTTCAACTGGCAGCACACATCTGAGTTGCAGAGTTGCAGCAAACCAACTGAGTTGCAGCACACCTTGGTGTTCAATACAGCAAAACATCACAAATTACAGTCCAGACTTTGAAGGCCTCATGGATGTATGTGATAAAATTTGCAAAGCCTGTGACAGTTACGGTGATAGGTTGAAACCAACAAGTTGTTGTTGAACACAACACACAACTCTGTCTCTCTTCAGAGTAAACCAAAGTGTTGTGAAAGTGTTGTGTGTTTTTTCTCTGTCTCTCTTCAGAGTAAACCAAAGTGTTGTGCAGAGTAAACTAAAGTTTAGTGCTCTTCACAACACTTTGGTTTGCTTGTCTCTCTTCACAGTAAACCAAAGTGGAACTGAGGCAACAAGTTGTTGCCTCAGTTGCAGCACACCTTGGTGTTCACATACAGTAAAACAGCACAAATTACAGTCCAGACTTTGAAGGCCTCATGGATGTATGTGATAAAATTTGCAAAGCCTGTGACAGTTACGGTGATAGGTTGAAACCAACAAGTTGTTGTTGAACACAACACACAACTCTGTCTCTCTTCAGAGTAAACCAAAGTGTTGTGAAAGTGTTGTGTGTTTTTTCTCTGTCTCTCTTCAGAGTAAACCAAAGTGTTGTGCAGAGTAATCTAAAGTTTAGTGCTCTTCACAACACTTTGGTTTGCTTGTCTCTCTTCACAGTAAACCAAAGTGGAACTGAGGCAACAAGTTGTTGCCTCAGTTGCAGCACACCTTGGTGTTCACATACAGTAAAACATCACAAATTACAGTCCAGACTTTGAAGGCCTCCAAATCCAACTTCTGCAACTTCAATCAGCACTACCAAGGTGTGCTTCAACTGTGAGTTTTCCAGTTCAGGTCAAACAGAGTTTAACTTCCACATGAACTCAGTTTGACCTGATCTCAGTTTTGTCAGAATACTGCTTCAACTTCCACATGAACTCAATTTGACCTGAAAACACATTCAGAGAGAAAACATACTGCTTCCATCATTTGAAGCACACTTTGGTTTACCTTGTCTCTCTTCACAGTAAACCAAAGTGTGCTTCAACTGGCAGCACACATCTGAGTTGCAGAGTTGCAGCAAACCAACTGAGTTGCAGCACACCTTGGTGTTCAATACAGCAAAACATCACAAATTACAGTCCAGACTTTGAAGGCCTCATGGATGTATGTGATAAAATTTGCAAAGCCTGTGACAGTTACGGTGATAGGTTGAAACCAACAAGTTGTTGTTGAACACAACACACAACTCTGTCTCTCTTCAGAGTAAACCAAAGTGTTGTGAAAGTGTTGTGTGTTTTTTCTCTGTCTCTCTTCAGAGTAAACCAAAGTGTTGTGCAGAGTAAACTAAAGTTTAGTGCTCTTCACAACACTTTGGTTTGCTTGTCTCTCTTCACAGTAAACCAAAGTGGAACTGAGGCAACAAGTTGTTGCCTCAGTTGCAGCACACCTTGGTGTTCACATACAGTAAAACAGCACAAATTACAGTCCAGACTTTGAAGGCCTCATGGATGTATGTGATAAAATTTGCAAAGCCTGTGACAGTTACGGTGATAGGTTGAAACCAACAAGTTGTTGTTGAACACAACACACAACTCTGTCTCTCTTCAGAGTAAACCAAAGTGTTGTGAAAGTGTTGTGTGTTTTTTCTCTGTCTCTCTTCAGAGTAAACCAAAGTGTTGTGCAGAGTAAACTAAAGTTTAGTGCTCTTCACAACACTTTGGTTTGCTTGTCTCTCTTCACAGTAAACCAAAGTGGAACTGAGGCAACAAGTTGTTGCCTCAGTTGCAGCACACCTTGGTGTTCACATACAGTAAAACATCACAAATTACAGTCCAGACTTTGAAGGCCTCCAAATCCAACTTCTGCAACTTCAATCAGCACTACCAAGGTGTGCTTCAACTGTGAGTTTTCCAGTTCAGGTCAAACAGAGTTTAACTTCCACATGAACTCAGTTTGACCTGATCTCAGTTTTGTCAGAATACTGCTTCAACTTCCACATGAACTCAATTTGACCTGAAAACACATTCAGAGAGAAAACATACTGCTTCCATCATTTGAAGCACACTTTGGTTTACCTTGTCTCTCTTCACAGTAAACCAAAGTGTGCTTCAACTGGCAGCACACATCTGAGTTGCAGAGTTGCAGCAAACCAACTGAGTTGCAGCACACCTTGGTGTTCACATACAGTAAAACATCACAAATTACAGTCCAGACTTTGAAGGCCTCATGGATGTATGTGATAAAATTTGCAAAGCCTGTGACAGTTACGGTGATAGGTTGAAACCAACAAGTTGTTGTTGAACACAACACACAACTCTGTCTCTCTTCAGAGTAAACCAAAGTGTTGTGAAAGTGTTGTGTGTTTTTTCTCTGTCTCTCTTCAGAGTAAACCAAAGTGTTGTGCAGAGTAAACTAAAGTTTAGTGCTCTTCACAACACTTTGGTTTACTCTGAAGAGAGACAGAGAGAAAACACACAACACTTTCACAACACTTTGGTTTGACAGGTGACAGTCAAAGTGCCCTGTGATGTCATGCTAACACTATTAGCATATTAGCATATTAGCTTAGCAAGTTAGCATTAATTAGCATAATGTTATTATTTCCCCTAGTGATAGATTTAGGTACTGGAAAGTGCCCTGTGAAGCCAGAAAACAAAATGGTGGATGCTAACACAGTTAGCATCTTAGCTTAGCATGTTAGCATGAATTAGCATAATGGTAAAATTTCCCCAAGTGGTAGGTTTTGGTGCCCTGTGACGTCGGATAACAAAATGGCGGATGATAACGCTATTAGCATATTAGCTTAGCATGCTAATAAAGTTAGCATCCGCCATTTTGTTTTCTGACTTCACAGGGCACTTTCCAGTACCAAAACCTACCACTAGGGGTAATTACAACATTATGCTAATTTATGCTAACATGCTAAGCTAACATGCTAATAAAGTTAGCATCCGCCATTTTGTTCTCTGACGTCACAGGGCACGTTCCAGTACCAAAACATACCACTAGGGGTAATTACAACATTATGCTAATTAATGCTAACATGCTAAGCTAAGATGCTAATAAAGTTAGCATCCGCCATTTTGTTCTCTGACGTCACAGGGCACTTTCCAGTACCAAAACCTACCACTAGGGGTAATTACAACATTATGCTAATTTATGCTAACATGCTAATAAAGTTAGCATCCGCCATTTTGTTCTCTGACGTCACAGGGCACTTTCCAGTACCAAAACCTACCACTAGGGGTAATTACAACATTATGCTAATTAATGCTAACATGCTAAGCTAAGATGCTAATATGCTAATTGAGTTGCCTCAGTTGAAACACACCTTGGTGTTCAATACAGTAAAACATCACAACATACAGTCCAGACTTTGAAGGCATCATGGATGTATGTGATACCGTTGGGGTTTCAGTTGCAAATCCAACTTCTGCAACTTCAATCAGCACTACCAAAACCTCTGCAAAATTTGCAAAGCCTGTGACAGTTACGGTGTTAGGTTGAAACCAACAAGTTGTTGTTGAACACAACACACAACTCTGTCTCTCTTCAGAGTAAACCAAAGTGTTGTGCAGAGTAAACTAAAGTTGTGTGCTCTTCACAACACTTTGGTTTGCTTGTCTCTCTTCACAGTAAACCAAAGTGGAACTGAGGCAACAAGTTGTTGCCTCAGTTGCAGCACACCTTGGTGTTCACATACAGTAAAACATCACAAATTACAGTCCAGACTTTGAAGGCCTCCAAATCCAACTTCTGCAACTTCAATCAGCACTACCAAGGTGTGCTTCAACTGTGAGTTTTCCAGTTCAGGTCAAACAGAGTTTAACTTCCACATGAACTCAGTTTGACCTGATCTCAGTTTTGTCAGAATACTGCTTCAACTTCCACATGAACTCAATTTGACCTGAAAACACATTCAGAGAGAAAACATACTGCTTCCATCATTTGAAGCACACTTTGGTTTACCTTGTCTCTCTTCACAGTAAACCAAAGTGTGCTTCAACTGGCAGCACACATCTGAGTTGCAGAGTTGCAGCAAACCAACTGAGTTGCAGCACACCTTGGTGTTCAATACAGCAAAACATCACAAATTACAGTCCAGACTTTGAAGGCCTCATGGATGTATGTGATAAAATTTGCAAAGCCTGTGACAGTTACGGTGATAGGTTGAAACCAACAAGTTGTTGTTGAACACAACACACAACGCTGTCTCTCTTCGGAGTAAACCAAAGTGTTGTGAAAGTGTTGTGTGTTTTTTCTCTGTAGAGCTTCAGAGTAAACCAAAGTGTTGTGTAGAGTAAACTAAAGTTTAGTGCTCTTCACAACACTTTGGTTTGCTTGTCTCTCTTCACAGTAAACCAAAGTGGAACTGAGGCAACAAGTTGTTGCCTCAGTTGCAGCACACCTTGGTGTTCACATACAGTAAAACATCACAAATTACAGTCCAGACTTTGAAGGCCTCATGGATGTATGTGATAAAATTTGCAAAGCCTGTGACAGTTACGGTGATAGGTTGAAACCAACAAGTTGTTGTTGAACACAACACACAACGCTGTCTCTCTTCAGAGTAAACCAAAGTGTTGTGAAAGTGTTGTGTGTTTTTTCTCTGTCTCTCTTCAGAGTAAACCAAAGTGTTGTGCAGAGTAAACTAAAGTTTAGTGCTCTTCCCAACACTTTGGTTTGCTTGTCTCTCTTCACAGTAAACCAAAGTGGAACTGAGGCAACAAGTTGTTGCCTCAGTTGCAGCACACCTTGGTGTTCACATACAGTAAAACATCACAAATTACAGTCCAGACTTTGAAGGCCTCCAAATCCAACTTCTGCAACTTCAATCAGCACTACCAAGGTGTGCTTCAACTGTGAGTTTTCCAGTTCAGGTCAAACAGAGTTTAACTTCCACATGAACTCAGTTTGACCTGATCTCAGTTTTGTCAGAATACTGCTTCAACTTCCACATGAACTCAATTTGACCTGAAAACACATTCGGAGAGAAAACATACTGCTTCCATCATTTGAAGCACACTTTGGTTTACCTTGTCTCTCTTCACAGTAAACCAAAGTGTGCTTCAACTGGCAGCACACATCTGAGTTGCAGAGTTGCAGCAAACCAACTGAGTTGCAGCACACCTTGGTGTTCAATACAGCAAAACATCACAAATTACAGTCCAGACTTTGAAGGCCTCATGGATGTATGTGATAAAATTTGCAAAGCCTGTGACAGTTACGGTGATAGGTTGAAACCAACAAGTTGTTGTTGAACACAACACACAACGCTGTCTCTCTTCAGAGTAAACCAAAGTGTTGTGAAAGTGTTGTGTGTTTTTTCTCTGTAGAGCTTCAGAGTAAACCAAAGTGTTGTGTAGAGTAAACTAAAGTTTAGTGCTCTTCACAACACTTTGGTTTACCTTGTCTCTCTTCACAGTAAACCAAAGTGTGCTTCAACTGGCAGCACACATCTGAGTTGCAGAGTTGCAGCAAACCAACTGAGTTGCAGCACACCTTGGTGTTCAATACAGCAAAACATCACTAAACTAAAGTTTAGTGCTCTTCACAACACTTTGGTTTGCTTGTCTCTCTTCACAGTAAACCAAAGTGGAACTGAGGCAACAAGTTGTTGCCTCAGTTGCAGCACACCTTGGTGTTCACATACAGCAAAACATCACAAATTACAGTCCAGACTTTGAAGGCCTCATGGATGTATGTGATAAAATTTGCAAAGCCTGTGACAGTTACGGTGATAGGTTGAAACCAACAAGTTGTTGTTGAACACAACACACAACTCTGTCTCTCTTCAGAGTAAACCAAAGTGTTGTGAAAGTGTTGTGTGTTTTTTCTCTGTCTCTCTTCAGAGTAAACCAAAGTGTCGTGCAGAGTAAACTAAAGTTTAGTGCTCTTCACAACACTTTGGTTTGCTTGTCTCTCTTCACAGTAAACCAAAGTGGAACTGAGGCAACAAGTTGTTGCCTCAGTTGCAGCACACCTTGGTGTTCACATACAGTAAAACATCACAAATTACAGTCCAGACTTTGAAGGCCTCATGGATGTATGTGATAAAATTTGCAAAGCCTGTGACAGTTACGGTGATAGGTTGAAACCAACAAGTTGTTGTTGAACACAACACACAACTCTGTCTCTCTTCAGAGTAAACCAAAGTGTTGTGAAAGTGTTGTGTGTTTTTTCTCTGTCTCTCTTCAGAGTAAACCAAAGTGTCGTGCAGAGTAAACTAAAGTTTAGTGCTCTTCACAACACTTTGGTTTGCTTGTCTCTCTTCACAGTAAACCAAAGTGGAACTGAGGCAACAAGTTGTTGCCTCAGTTGCAGCACACCTTGGTGTTCACATACAGTAAAACATCACAAATTACAGTCCAGACTTTGAAGGCCTCCAAATCCAACTTCTGCAACTTCAATCAGCACTACCAAGGTGTGCTTCAACTGTGAGTTTTCCAGTTCAGGTCAAACAGAGTTTAACTTCCACATGAACTCAGTTTGACCTGATCTCAGTTTTGTCAGAATACTGCTTCAACTTCCACATGAACTCAATTTGACCTGAAAACACATTCAGAGAGAAAACATACTGCTTCCATCATTTGAAGCACACTTTGGTTTACCTTGTCTCTCTTCACAGTAAACCAAAGTGTGCTTCAACTGGCAGCACACATCTGAGTTGCAGAGTTGCAGCAAACCAACTGAGTTGCAGCACACCTTGGTGTTCAATACAGCAAAACATCACAAATTACAGTCCAGACTTTGAAGGCCTCATGGATGTATGTGATAAAATTTGCAAAGCCTGTGACAGTTACGGTGATAGGTTGAAACCAACAAGTTGTTGTTGAACACAACACACAACTCTGTCTCTCTTCAGAGTAAACCAAAGTGTTGTGAAAGTGTTGTGTGTTTTTTCTCTGTCTCTCTTCAGAGTAAACCAAAGTGTCGTGCAGAGTAAACTAAAGTTTAGTGCTCTTCACAACACTTTGGTTTGCTTGTCTCTCTTCACAGTAAACCAAAGTGGAACTGAGGCAACAAGTTGTTGCCTCAGTTGCAGCACACCTTGGTGTTCACATACAGTAAAACATCACAAATTACAGTCCAGACTTTGAAGGCCTCATGGATGTATGTGATAAAATTTGCAAAGCCTGTGACAGTTACGGTGATAGGTTGAAACCAACAAGTTGTTGTTGAACACAACACACAACTCTGTCTCTCTTCAGAGTAAACCAAAGTGTTGTGAAAGTGTTGTGTGTTTTTTCTCTGTCTCTCTTCAGAGTAAACCAAAGTGTTGTGCAGAGTAAACTAAAGTTTAGTGCTCTTCACAACACTTTGGTTTGCTTGTCTCTCTTCACAGTAAACCAAAGTGGAACTGAGGCAACAAGTTGTTGCCTCAGTTGCAGCACACCTTGGTGTTCACATACAGTAAAACATCACAAATTACAGTCCAGACTTTGAAGGCCTCATGGATGTATATGATAAAATTTGCAAAGCCTGTGACAGTTACGGTGATAGGTTGAAACCAACAAGTTGTTGTTGAACACAACACACAACTCTGTCTCTCTTCAGAGTAAACCAAAGTGTTGTGAAAGTGTTGTGTGTTTTTTCTCTGTCTCTCTTCAGAGTAAACCAAAGTGTTGTGCAGAGTAAACTAAAGTTTAGTGCTCTTCACAACACTTTGGTTTGCTTGTCTCTCTTCACAGTAAACCAAAGTGGAACTGAGGCAACAAGTTGTTGCCTCAGTTGCAGCACACCTTGGTGTTCACATACAGTAAAACAGCACAAATTACAGTCCAGACTTTGAAGGCCTCATGGATGTATGTGATAAAATTTGCAAAGCCTGTGACAGTTACGGTGATAGGTTGAAACCAACAAGTTGTTGTTGAACACAACACACAACTCTGTCTCTCTTCAGAGTAAACCAAAGTGTTGTGAAAGTGTTGTGTGTTTTTTCTCTGTCTCTCTTCAGAGTAAACCAAAGTGTTGTGCAGAGTAATCTAAAGTTTAGTGCTCTTCACAACACTTTGGTTTGCTTGTCTCTCTTCACAGTAAACCAAAGTGGAACTGAGGCAACAAGTTGTTGCCTCAGTTGCAGCACACCTTGGTGTTCACATACAGTAAAACATCACAAATTACAGTCCAGACTTTGAAGGCCTCCAAATCCAACTTCTGCAACTTCAATCAGCACTACCAAGGTGTGCTTCAACTGTGAGTTTTCCAGTTCAGGTCAAACAGAGTTTAACTTCCACATGAACTCAGTTTGACCTGATCTCAGTTTTGTCAGAATACTGCTTCAACTTCCACATGAACTCAATTTGACCTGAAAACACATTCAGAGAGAAAACATACTGCTTCCATCATTTGAAGCACACTTTGGTTTACCTTGTCTCTCTTCACAGTAAACCAAAGTGTGCTTCAACTGGCAGCACACATCTGAGTTGCAGAGTTGCAGCAAACCAACTGAGTTGCAGCACACCTTGGTGTTCAATACAGCAAAACATCACAAATTACAGTCCAGACTTTGAAGGCCTCATGGATGTATGTGATAAAATTTGCAAAGCCTGTGACAGTTACGGTGATAGGTTGAAACCAACAAGTTGTTGTTGAACACAACACACAACTCTGTCTCTCTTCAGAGTAAACCAAAGTGTTGTGAAAGTGTTGTGTGTTTTTTCTCTGTCTCTCTTCAGAGTAAACCAAAGTGTTGTGCAGAGTAAACTAAAGTTTAGTGCTCTTCACAACACTTTGGTTTGCTTGTCTCTCTTCACAGTAAACCAAAGTGGAACTGAGGCAACAAGTTGTTGCCTCAGTTGCAGCACACCTTGGTGTTCACATACAGTAAAACAGCACAAATTACAGTCCAGACTTTGAAGGCCTCATGGATGTATGTGATAAAATTTGCAAAGCCTGTGACAGTTACGGTGATAGGTTGAAACCAACAAGTTGTTGTTGAACACAACACACAACTCTGTCTCTCTTCAGAGTAAACCAAAGTGTTGTGAAAGTGTTGTGTGTTTTTTCTCTGTCTCTCTTCAGAGTAAACCAAAGTGTTGTGCAGAGTAAACTAAAGTTTAGTGCTCTTCACAACACTTTGGTTTGCTTGTCTCTCTTCACAGTAAACCAAAGTGGAACTGAGGCAACAAGTTGTTGCCTCAGTTGCAGCACACCTTGGTGTTCACATACAGTAAAACATCACAAATTACAGTCCAGACTTTGAAGGCCTCCAAATCCAACTTCTGCAACTTCAATCAGCACTACCAAGGTGTGCTTCAACTGTGAGTTTTCCAGTTCAGGTCAAACAGAGTTTAACTTCCACATGAACTCAGTTTGACCTGATCTCAGTTTTGTCAGAATACTGCTTCAACTTCCACATGAACTCAATTTGACCTGAAAACACATTCAGAGAGAAAACATACTGCTTCCATCATTTGAAGCACACTTTGGTTTACCTTGTCTCTCTTCACAGTAAACCAAAGTGTGCTTCAACTGGCAGCACACATCTGAGTTGCAGAGTTGCAGCAAACCAACTGAGTTGCAGCACACCTTGGTGTTCACATACAGTAAAACATCACAAATTACAGTCCAGACTTTGAAGGCCTCATGGATGTATGTGATAAAATTTGCAAAGCCTGTGACAGTTACGGTGATAGGTTGAAACCAACAAGTTGTTGTTGAACACAACACACAACTCTGTCTCTCTTCAGAGTAAACCAAAGTGTTGTGAAAGTGTTGTGTGTTTTTTCTCTGTCTCTCTTCAGAGTAAACCAAAGTGTTGTGCAGAGTAAACTAAAGTTTAGTGCTCTTCACAACACTTTGGTTTACTCTGAAGAGAGACAGAGAGAAAACACACAACACTTTCACAACACTTTGGTTTGACAGGTGACAGTCAAAGTGCCCTGTGATGTCATGCTAACACTATTAGCATATTAGCATATTAGCTTAGCAAGTTAGCATTAATTAGCATAATGTTATTATTTCCCCTAGTGATAGATTTAGGTACTGGAAAGTGCCCTGTGAAGCCAGAAAACAAAATGGTGGATGCTAACACAGTTAGCATCTTAGCTTAGCATGTTAGCATGAATTAGCATAATGGTAAAATTTCCCCAAGTGGTAGGTTTTGGTGCCCTGTGACGTCGGATAACAAAATGGCGGATGATAACGCTATTAGCATATTAGCTTAGCATGCTAATAAAGTTAGCATCCGCCATTTTGTTTTCTGACTTCACAGGGCACTTTCCAGTACCAAAACCTACCACTAGGGGTAATTACAACATTATGCTAATTTATGCTAACATGCTAAGCTAACATGCTAATAAAGTTAGCATCCGCCATTTTGTTCTCTGACGTCACAGGGCACTTTCCAGTACCAAAACATACCACTAGGGGTAATTACAACATTATGCTAATTAATGCTAACATGCTAAGCTAAGATGCTAATAAAGTTAGCATCCGCCATTTTGTTCTCTGACGTCACAGGGCACTTTCCAGTACCAAAACCTACCACTAGGGGTAATTACAACATTATGCTAATTTATGCTAACATGCTAATAAAGTTAGCATCCGCCATTTTGTTCTCTGACGTCACAGGGCACTTTCCAGTACCAAAACCTACCACTAGGGGTAATTACAACATTATGCTAATTAATGCTAACATGCTAAGCTAAGATGCTAATATGCTAATTGAGTTGCCTCAGTTGAAACACACCTTGGTGTTCAATACAGTAAAACATCACAACATACAGTCCAGACTTTGAAGGCATCATGGATGTATGTGATACCGTTGGGGTTTCAGTTGCAAATCCAACTTCTGCAACTTCAATCAGCACTACCAAAACCTCTGCAAAATTTGCAAAGCCTGTGACAGTTACGGTGTTAGGTTGAAACCAACAAGTTGTTGTTGAACACAACACACAACTCTGTCTCTCTTCAGAGTAAACCAAAGTGTTGTGCAGAGTAAACTAAAGTTGTGTGCTCTTCACAACACTTTGGTTTGCTTGTCTCTCTTCACAGTAAACCAAAGTGGAACTGAGGCAACAAGTTGTTGCCTCAGTTGCAGCACACCTTGGTGTTCACATACAGTAAAACATCACAAATTACAGTCCAGACTTTGAAGGCCTCCAAATCCAACTTCTGCAACTTCAATCAGCACTACCAAGGTGTGCTTCAACTGTGAGTTTTCCAGTTCAGGTCAAACAGAGTTTAACTTCCACATGAACTCAGTTTGACCTGATCTCAGTTTTGTCAGAATACTGCTTCAACTTCCACATGAACTCAATTTGACCTGAAAACACATTCAGAGAGAAAACATACTGCTTCCATCATTTGAAGCACACTTTGGTTTACCTTGTCTCTCTTCACAGTAAACCAAAGTGTGCTTCAACTGGCAGCACACATCTGAGTTGCAGAGTTGCAGCAAACCAACTGAGTTGCAGCACACCTTGGTGTTCAATACAGCAAAACATCACAAATTACAGTCCAGACTTTGAAGGCCTCATGGATGTATGTGATAAAATTTGCAAAGCCTGTGACAGTTACGGTGATAGGTTGAAACCAACAAGTTGTTGTTGAACACAACACACAACGCTGTCTCTCTTCGGAGTAAACCAAAGTGTTGTGAAAGTGTTGTGTGTTTTTTCTCTGTAGAGCTTCAGAGTAAACCAAAGTGTTGTGTAGAGTAAACTAAAGTTTAGTGCTCTTCACAACACTTTGGTTTGCTTGTCTCTCTTCACAGTAAACCAAAGTGGAACTGAGGCAACAAGTTGTTGCCTCAGTTGCAGCACACCTTGGTGTTCACATACAGTAAAACATCACAAATTACAGTCCAGACTTTGAAGGCCTCATGGATGTATGTGATAAAATTTGCAAAGCCTGTGACAGTTACGGTGATAGGTTGAAACCAACAAGTTGTTGTTGAACACAACACACAACGCTGTCTCTCTTCAGAGTAAACCAAAGTGTTGTGAAAGTGTTGTGTGTTTTTTCTCTGTCTCTCTTCAGAGTAAACCAAAGTGTTGTGCAGAGTAAACTAAAGTTTAGTGCTCTTCCCAACACTTTGGTTTGCTTGTCTCTCTTCACAGTAAACCAAAGTGGAACTGAGGCAACAAGTTGTTGCCTCAGTTGCAGCACACCTTGGTGTTCACATACAGTAAAACATCACAAATTACAGTCCAGACTTTGAAGGCCTCCAAATCCAACTTCTGCAACTTCAATCAGCACTACCAAGGTGTGCTTCAACTGTGAGTTTTCCAGTTCAGGTCAAACAGAGTTTAACTTCCACATGAACTCAGTTTGACCTGATCTCAGTTTTGTCAGAATACTGCTTCAACTTCCACATGAACTCAATTTGACCTGAAAACACATTCGGAGAGAAAACATACTGCTTCCATCATTTGAAGCACACTTTGGTTTACCTTGTCTCTCTTCACAGTAAACCAAAGTGTGCTTCAACTGGCAGCACACATCTGAGTTGCAGAGTTGCAGCAAACCAACTGAGTTGCAGCACACCTTGGTGTTCAATACAGCAAAACATCACAAATTACAGTCCAGACTTTGAAGGCCTCATGGATGTATGTGATAAAATTTGCAAAGCCTGTGACAGTTACGGTGATAGGTTGAAACCAACAAGTTGTTGTTGAACACAACACACAACGCTGTCTCTCTTCAGAGTAAACCAAAGTGTTGTGAAAGTGTTGTGTGTTTTTTCTCTGTAGAGCTTCAGAGTAAACCAAAGTGTTGTGTAGAGTAAACTAAAGTTTAGTGCTCTTCACAACACTTTGGTTTACCTTGTCTCTCTTCACAGTAAACCAAAGTGTGCTTCAACTGGCAGCACACATCTGAGTTGCAGAGTTGCAGCAAACCAACTGAGTTGCAGCACACCTTGGTGTTCAATACAGCAAAACATCACTAAACTAAAGTTTAGTGCTCTTCACAACACTTTGGTTTGCTTGTCTCTCTTCACAGTAAACCAAAGTGGAACTGAGGCAACAAGTTGTTGCCTCAGTTGCAGCACACCTTGGTGTTCACATACAGCAAAACATCACAAATTACAGTCCAGACTTTGAAGGCCTCATGGATGTATGTGATAAAATTTGCAAAGCCTGTGACAGTTACGGTGATAGGTTGAAACCAACAAGTTGTTGTTGAACACAACACACAACTCTGTCTCTCTTCAGAGTAAACCAAAGTGTTGTGAAAGTGTTGTGTGTTTTTTCTCTGTCTCTCTTCAGAGTAAACCAAAGTGTTGTGCAGAGTAAACTAAAGTTTAGTGCTCTTCACAACATTTTGGTTTGCTTGTCTCTCTTCACAGTAAACCAAAGTGGAACTGAGGCAACAAGTTGTTGCCTCAGTTGCAGCACACCTTGGTGTTCAATACAGCAAAACATCACAAATTACAGTCCAGACTTTGAAGGCCTCATGGATGTATGTGATAAAATTTGCAAAGCCTGTGACAGTTACGGTGATAGGTTGAAACCAACAAGTTGTTGTTGAACACAACACACAACTCTGTCTCTCTTCAGAGTAAACCAAAGTGTTGTGAAAGTGTTGTGTGTTTTTTCTCTGTCTCTCTTCAGAGTAAACCAAAGTGTTGTGCAGAGTAAACTAAAGTTTAGTGCTCTTCACAACACTTTGGTTTGCTTGTCTCTCTTCACAGTAAACCAAAGTGGAACTGAGGCAACAAGTTGTTGCCTCAGTTGCAGCACACCTTGATGTTCACATACAGTAAAACATCACAAATTACAGTCCAGACTTTGAAGGCCTCCAAATCCAACTTCTGCAACTTCAATCAGCACTACCAAGGTGTGCTTCAACTGTGAGTTTTCCAGTTCAGGTCAAACAGAGTTTAACTTCCACATGAACTCAGTTTGACCTGATCTCAGTTTTGTCAGAATACTGCTTCAACTTCCACATGAACTCAATTTGACCTGAAAACACATTCAGAGAGAAAACATACTGCTTCCATCATTTGAAGCACACTTTGGTTTACCTTGTCTCTCTTCACAGTAAACCAAAGTGTGCTTCAACTGGCAGCACACATCTGAGTTGCAGAGTTGCAGCAAACCAACTGAGTTGCAGCACACCTTGGTGTTCAATACAGCAAAACATCACAAATTACAGTCCAGACTTTGAAGGCCTCATGGATGTATGTGATAAAATTTGCAAAGCCTGTGACAGTTACGGTGATAGGTTGAAACCAACAAGTTGTTGTTGAACACAACACACAACTCTGTCTCTCTTCAGAGTAAACCAAAGTGTTGTGAAAGTGTTGTGTGTTTTTTCTCTGTCTCTCTTCAGAGTAAACCAAAGTGTCGTGCAGAGTAAACTAAAGTTTAGTGCTCTTCACAACACTTTGGTTTGCTTGTCTCTCTTCACAGTAAACCAAAGTGGAACTGAGGCAACAAGTTGTTGCCTCAGTTGCAGCACACCTTGGTGTTCACATACAGTAAAACATCACAAATTACAGTCCAGACTTTGAAGGCCTCCAAATCCAACTTCTGCAACTTCAATCAGCACTACCAAGGTGTGCTTCAACTGTGAGTTTTCCAGTTCAGGTCAAACAGAGTTTAACTTCCACATGAACTCAGTTTGACCTGATCTCAGTTTTGTCAGAATACTGCTTCAACTTCCACATGAACTCAATTTGACCTGAAAACACATTCAGAGAGAAAACATACTGCTTCCATCATTTGAAGCACACTTTGGTTTACCTTGTCTCTCTTCACAGTAAACCAAAGTGTGCTTCAACTGGCAGCACACATCTGAGTTGCAGAGTTGCAGCAAACCAACTGAGTTGCAGCACACCTTGGTGTTCAATACAGCAAAACATCACAAATTACAGTCCAGACTTTGAAGGCCTCATGGATGTATGTGATAAAATTTGCAAAGCCTGTGACAGTTACGGTGATAGGTTGAAACCAACAAGTTGTTGTTGAACACAACACACAACTCTGTCTCTGTTCAGAGTAAACCAAAGTGTTGTGAAAGTGTTGTGTGTTTTTTCTCTGTCTCTCTTCAGAGTAAACCAAAGTGTTGTGCAGAGTAAACTAAAGTTTAGTGCTCTTCACAACACTTTGGTTTGCTTGTCTCTAATTCAGCAAAACATCACAAATTACAGTCCAGACTTTGAACGCCTCATGGATGTATGTGTTAAAATGTGCAAAGCCTGTGACAGTTACGGTGTTAGGTTGAAACCACTGTGAAGAGAGACAAGGTAAACCAAAGTGTGCTTCAAATGAGGCAGCAAGTGTTTGGGAGTTTTCTGTTTTCTCTCAGTCTGGAAGCAGTATGTTTTCTCTCTGAATGTGTTTTATGTGGAAGTTGAAGCAGTATTCTGACAAAACTGAGATCAGGTCAAACTGAGTTCATGTGAAAGTTAAACTCACTTTGACCTGAACTGGAGCACTTTGCATCTCAACTGTTCCAACACCAGTTCTAGCTCCTCAGTCTTGTTGCTTACATCTTGTTTCTTTCTCTTTCTCAGGGTTGCCATGTTAAACTAATGGAGCTTGAGGCAATGTAATACACAATGACTACTGTTAATGTCCCTCTCTGGAAGAGACAAAAAAGATCTCTCTGTCTCTCTCTCTCTATCTGTCTCTGTCTCTTTCTCTCTCTCTCTCTCTCTCTCTCTGTGTCTCTCTCTCTCTCTCTTTCCCTCTGGAACGCGCACACACACTAACACACACACACACACACACACACACACACACACACACACACACACACACACACACACACACACACACACACACACACACACACACACGAGCATGGCTCAGAGGAGTTAATAGTTCTGATCTCTCACGACAATCGTAAAGTATGCTCAACTACGCAACCCTGTGGCAGGGAAGACCATGTTTTTCTGCTCATTTACCCCACCTAGTGTTTAGGAAGACCCCTATAAAGACATAAAATATATGATCCTATGAAATTTGTAATTGATAGAAAGTTAATGGCAAAAGTACAAAAAGCATAGGAAAGCAGGCTGTTCGCATTGCAGAACACCCGCAGCATAATG
>NW_027660619.1:47500-87500 GCF_963280865.1 Gymnoscopelus braueri | reverse complement strand
CTGTTTTAGTTCTGGTGCTGAGGCCCCAGGTTGGGACCAGGCGACGCCCGCTGCAGTGGTGGTGGTATCCCCTTCCCTTTGTGTGTTTTTAGATTTGGTTGTCATTTTGTGTGCTCTGGTTAGGGGTACCACTGCCCTGGGCTGGCTAGCTAGTTCCCCGTTCCCCTTGGTACGCCTCAGCGCCGATCCCTAGAGGGACAATGTATTTTATTATTGAACCACTGTTATAGTATTTTAACCTGAAGCATCATTTGTTGAATGCTGCCCCTTATTACTTATTATATGAATAAATTGGATTACTGTTTGTACTTTATGCCACGCCTCTGCCTCCAATTCTTACAGTACAACGAACCTCGTAGGGAGTTATCATTGTTCAGGTGGTGTACTTTAGTTTATTAGATTACCAAAACTATTTCCTAGGGCGCAATCCCCTAGGTGGCGTAGTTTGCTACTTTAATTTATACCGCCATGCTACATAGTCAGTGTAGTGTTGTTAACTTGTTTCCCCCGAGATTTTGTTTTCCCCCGGGGGGGGGGGGGGGGGATTTCTGATCCAGATTGGAGTCAGATTGGTTTGATGTCTGAACAAGGCTGAGGAATGTGACTCAAATATGATTTACAAAAAAATCTGTTATATTGTATTGACATACTCTACCACACAGACTGTACAACATAGCATTTTATCACAAATAAGTTACATAATACAGCTTTAAATGCATCTACATGGTGTGTGGGAGGAGTTACATGTGAAATGTGTCATATAGTTTAAACCTCCTCCTGCCTGGGTTTCAATCAGGAAGAGAAGAGACGTCAGTTAAACGAGACAGATAAACCTCTAGTCAGTCAGTTAAACCACACATTGAGTTTAATGGTGCAGATTGTTGTTGTTTTATCATCATTAGGAACATTGTTATCAACATGAAGGGCCTCATGGCTCCACTGTTCATCTGGCTGTTGGCAGTGTCTGGACTCAGCATCACACCTGGTAGGTGAAAAACCACATTAATAAATGTATTAAAGTTATCAAATGTCTGATGAACCACTTCAGCCCTCTATTCTTAGTCAAACAAACCTGAGTTTGTATCTCTACGGCCAATTTCTTCTCCAAAAATAGCCGATCTACAAGCCCACAGAGCGCGACGTGTTGTGAGCTTGTAGATCGGCTATTTTTTTGGCCAATGTTCACCTCATAATATGGATGCCGGGGTTGAAGTGGTTAATAAATGTGTAATAAATGTATTACTGTGGATAAATGTGTTGAACCCTCATGGCTCTGTTCTGAGGGTGAACATTGGGTGAAAATAGCAGCAACACGCAGCATTGTGAGATCTGCTGCTAGATCCACCATTTTGTTTTTTTATTTCAAAGATACGTTGTGTAGAATGAAAAGAAAATGGTGGCCTATTGTACACCACTGGTCAGGGTTTAAGTGGTTAAATAAATACATAAATAATATCTGTCATACATGAATGAATACATGAATGTCAGAGGGAAAAGGACATAATTTAAATATTTATTACAGTTTATTTACATAATGTCTTGGTCCAGGCTGACTGCTTTTCACACACACACACACACACACACACACACACACACACACACACACACACACACACACACACACACACACACACACACACACACACACACACACACACACACACACACACACACACGTACTTGCTTATGGTAGTCCATCGTGACCGATGATGACTTCTGCTACAATTTGTGGGTCCTTTGATGACTGTATAATCCAATGCACACGCACACGCACACGCACACGCACACGCACATGCACACGCACACACAGACACACACTGGGAGTGGTCTACTGTAGGCCTACTGTCGCAATGACTGGCCTTTTGAATGTTTTTATTAGTATATAAATATGTGTATTAATTAATGAATGTTTTTATTAATAGATAAAGATTTATATAAATTAATTAATGTTTTTATTAATAGATACATCTTTTAATTCAGTGGTTTTGCTGGTGCTGCTCTTGTTCTTCACTTCATAGTGTCTGTGGACACACACACACACACATACACACACACACACACACACATACACACACCATCATCATCGGCGATCACTCGTAGTCGAGTATGACTGTCCTCCCTCTTGGTCCTTGTGGGTTTTCAGGGCATAGAGGCCGATTCTGGACCTGATTATTCTTGTGCAGTGTGGACAGTGTGGACAGTAGGGACAGTGTGGACAGTAGGGACAGTGTGGACAGTTTGGACAGTAGGGACAGTGTGGACAGTGTAGACAGTAGGGACAGTGTGGACAGTGTGGACAGTGTGGACAGTGTGGACAGTGTGGACAGTGTGGACAGTTTGGACAGTAGGGACAGTGTGGACAGTGTGGACAGGGGAATGTAGTGGTGGTGGGTTTGGGTTGGAGCTGTTTGGTGGTTGATCTCTCCTTCCTGAGTCTGTGCTTGTCTTGTGCAGCATGGCGGAGGTCATCATTATATAGTAAAGCATCCTCACGGACAAGGTTTCTCCAGGTCGCCCTGTCTGTTGCCATGTCTTCCCAAGTTTAAGGTCTATGTGGCACTTCCTCATGTTTGTCTTAATGTTATCCTTAAACCTCTTATTTTGGCCTCCAGGGGCCCGTTTCCCTTTAACTAGCTGGGAACAAAGGTCTTGTTTTGGGAGGCGAGAGTCAGGCATGTGGATAACATGGCCGGTCCATCTGAGCTGGTTTTGGGCAATGGTGGCAGTGATGGTGGGGATGTCAGCCTCCTCCAGGACGCTGGTGTTGGTGCGTCGATCCCCCCAGCTGATCCTGAGGATTTTTCGGAGGCATCTCAGATGATAAGCCTCAAGTGCTTCTAAGTGCCTGCTGTTTGTGGTCCAGGCTTCTGATCCATACAGGAGAGTGGGGAGCACCACAGCTTTATAGACCAAGATGTTGGTCTTTGCTTGGAAGTCACGGTTCTCAAAGACTCTTTTTCTTAGCCTTGAGAAAGCCCCACTGGCATAGCTGAGGCGGTGGTGTGTTTCATCGTCAATGACGGCTTTTGATGAGAGGAGGCTGCCAAGGTATGGGAAGTGGTCCACATTGTCCAGTCTGGTGTTGTCAATGAAGATGTGTGGGGGTAGGACAGGCGTACTGCTGTTTGGTGGTGGTTGGTGGAGAATTTGGGTCTTTTTTATATTAATGGCTAGACCAAGCTGTTTGTATGCAGACAGAATGCTTAGAGGGCTACAAGGGCGTTGAAAATGTGCATTGTGAGCTTGTAGATCTACTATTTTACAAGAGAGAGAGAGAGAGAGAGTCACTTCCTCTTTCTAGTGCTGCTCGTTGCACACTTCAGGAAGTGGTTACCTTGGCAACCAGCTGCCAGAGTCTCAGCTCAACCAGTCTGCTTCATTATCTGCAAAATGTGCGTATGTCTGTCTGTCTGTCTGTCTGTCTGTATGTAAATATAATAATTCTAGGATAAGAAGGTGTATTCAATCAGAATACACAGGGCGCAATTATTATTTTTTTAAGAAAGAAAACATGTCTTTTATTTATTTTCAATTATCATCAACATTGGCCATCATATTCATATTCAAAAAAATGTTTTACACAAAAAAAAGAATACAATTATACAATCTTAAGTAAATTCTCACTATAAACCCCTTTGTTTCAGAGGACATATAGACAATATTAACACATATCTAATATAAATACTGCATAAATATTAATTCCACTTAAATCATAGTCATATGTGTGGACCAAGTGTAGCCTATAGTTATTAACAACAACTTGAACAACATTATCTATAAACCAGAGAGGGTCGCTTGTAAAAATCTATGTCTTTGATGCTATAGATTAGATCAGTGGTTCTCAAACCTTTTCATGTCAAGGACCCCCAAACTGACACTTATTAGCCCACGGACCCCCATTTGAAAAGATGTGCCAAGGCCCCCCATATGAGGAGCTTTTTACGGCTCTAGCAGTGAAAGTTTCAACCACTTTCATTTCAAGGACCCCCAGTTTGACATGCATTAGAGCTACGGACCCCCATTTAATGGAATTTCTATTTGGTTCCATTTGTACACTCTCTGAGTTACAGACCCATAAGGGTCCATTTGGTTCCATGTGTACACTCTCAGAGTTACAGACCTGTAAGGGTCCATTTGGTTACTATCTACCATGTAGCTGGGGACCCCCTGGAACTCCGTCAAGAACCCCGGAGGGTCCCTGGAGGGTCCCCGGACCCCACTTTGAGAACCACTGGATTAGATGTAGTTCTATGTGACAGTGCAGATTCTGCAGAAACATAAAAGCCTTGATGTAACATTAACGAGCGTCAACGAGCGCTAGCTTAACACACACACACACACACACACACACACACACACACACACACACACACACACACACACACACACACACACACACACACACACACACACACACACACACACACACACACACACACACACACACACACACACACACACACACACACACACACACACACACACACCTCCCCTCTGCAGTGCTGTGACTGGAGTTTGTCTCATTTCTCTCCAAAAGCCCTTGAATATGATTACTATGATTATGGTAAGCTCACATTTCATATAACACACACCATACAGTAGGAACTCCTCTAACTTTCACTAGACAAAACAATAAATACCTCTTTGTGCGGGACGTGGGACATACGGTCCAATTTCGGGGGACGGGTGGGCACTCTACCTGACAAGCACTTGGAATGTACGAGTTGAGGCATTATTTAGTTTGACTCGGTTCCTAACTGTGAATATAGCAGATCTACAAGCTCACAACGCGCGCTGAGAATCTGCTATTTTCACAATGTTTGCCTCTTTCTGATATTATTTGACTATTGCGGCCAATGTTTGACCAGTTTTTATAGTATAGTTTTTTAATTAGGCTTATCTTTCTTTTTTAGTTACTGTAGGTATTAAAAGGGTCTTAAAAGTCCTTAAATGGTAACTTCACTGTCATCTGGGGACCCCCCAAAAAAATCATGTAGGGACCCCCCTGGGGTTCCCGACCCACAGGTTGAGAACCACTGCTCTAGATGATCTTTTCTCTCTTATGTACAGTATGTATTTATTTTAGTTTGCCTTTTCTTTTCCCCAGCCCCATAATGTTAGTCATTGTCTGCCTACAGTGAAACATAGCAGCTATCTGTTAGTTATCTGTTGACAACAAAGTGCACTGACTTGTGTGCTGTTTGGGAACAGTTGACAATGGTTATGTAAAGCTTTTCACCTGAATGTGTGTTCTTACATATGTGTTAGACGTGTGGGAAGTTGAGAGCAGCTTTTTTTTTGGATTACACAGTAAACACCTAAACACATAGGATTTAGGCCGTTGTTTCTGCTAAAAACATATATTTGTCCAGATATACGGCCATGGAGACGCTTTGTTATTGTTGACTTCCTGGACGTCGTCTTCATCAATGGAAACATCTGCGGCAGTGAATCTCTCTGCCTCTGCCATTTGTCAAGTTTTCTCCCCTCCTCCGCTCGTCCTGTCATTTCCTTATAACATATCTAGAGTGCGGACTGTTCATTTCATGTTTCTGTGTTTAGATTTTACTTCCTGGTTTAGAGCGGCATGACCCGCCCTATCCTGCCTCTGATTGGCCTACCCGTAATGTTTTGCCCTAACCTTAACCAATCGTGAGTCATCATATCTACCAACAACCAATCATCGTTGGATTTTCTCCGGGGATTTTTTTTTTTTTTCACAAATCTTTATTTATCAGTCCATGTTCTCCAGGGAGTAGCGTATAGTGTTTGTTGGACACTACGTCACTATTTGGGTCTAAAAATAGCTACACTACAGAAAACACTACTTGGTTCAAAAGGAGCGACGCAACCATAACGCTACTGAGAAATGTAGTTAAGCTATGCAGCATCACTACTTGTAGCTAGCTACTGCACAACACTGATTATTATCACATTATTGGCTCAGGAATGAGACGGAAACAAAACATCTCCATGAATCCAGTGCTTCATGGGGTAATTGATTTGAAATAAGTAATTTTTTTGGGTGAACTACTCCTTTAAAACCCACCTCTTCAATATGACTGTCCTCAGTTTACCCCCCCCCCCTTCTCATCATTCCACTATTTATATAGATTTTATTCCTTAGTCTTAGACTTTTCTTAGCCTTTTTTTTTTCACCTAATAAAGTAGTTTTTATTTGTTGTTTTCTCATGTAAAGTGTCTTTGGGTACTTAGAAAAGTAATGACCTAGGTTTCTTGGACCACTCTTCTGTCAACATAAATATTTTTTGCCAATAATAGCAGATCTACAATCTCACAACGACGCATTGTGAGCTTGTAGATCGTCTCTTTTTGGTTATTGAATAGACGTGCTGGGGTTCATGTGGTTAATGCTATTCATAATGATGTAATGATGTTTTCAGGTTTGTCAAGATGTCCAAGGTGCTCTAATGTTTTCATAATCTCTCTCTCTCTCTCTCTCTCTCTCTCTCTCTCTCTCTCTCTCTCTCTCTCTCAGGATGTTTCTATTGAGGGGTTTCAGAGCCATGCAGCATTTTCCACTCAGTAAGAATATAAAACTATCTTCTACATTGTTCTACATTAAACATTACATTATTGTGATCATTTAAAGGTAGGGTAATGATATTGTTTTGTTAAGTAAGTGGTAAATAGCTCCATATTCTGTCATTAATCATTGTTATAGAGTGTTTAATTGATCAGTAACAGGAGTCTCCATGTCTCTCCAGCTCTTTAGTAAACATACAATGCATGTTCAGGTTGGGATACAGATGTTATCCAATCAGGAAAGAGAACTCATACAAGATAAAGGATAAACAAGTGAAATAGGAAGTGATGACACAAATCAAAATAAAATGAAATAATAAAATGATCAGACACAATTGGAACTGGAACACTGTAAAAATTTAAATGTCTATAGAAATGATTACTATCAGAACAGCCTATAACTAGTTTGACAAACCTTTTTCAAACATATCACATTATCTTTAATCATATGAGCGTAACTTACATTTAAACATGTATTATTAGACCTACTTGTAGAATCAATACAACAACAGAGTAACAGGGACTAGACTGGGATCAGTTCATTTTACATGTTGCTGATCCGGTCTGGGTCTGTGGAGCGGATACAGAGACGGTTTGTCCATGTATGTGTGAGTGCAAACTTCCGGATATGGAAGGCGGGCTCTAGACCGGATCACACTGGTTAGTTTGGAATGAAAACCTCGCTGTGTGGAGAGCCTGGTTTGTGGGGTTACAGTGACATCTACTGGCACAAACATGTAACAGATATTATAGGATGAATCCATGAATGAAATGTAAAGTAAACTTCAGTTTTCATGTAAACAACACCATTTTATTCACAGTTTTAATGTAAACAACAATATTTCATCCACAGTTTTCATGTAAACAACACCATTTCATCCACAGTTTTCATGTAAACAACAACATTTCATCCACAGTTTTCATGTAAACAACAATATTTGATCCACAGAGGAGCAGGACAAGACAAGATCATTTACATTGTTTAATGATGTGTAAAAACCCTGGATGTGGATTTATGTCTACATAATTGTCTATATAATTGTAGGATAAGGAAGGTATTCAATCTGTCACGGTCTGGCTCTCTACCTGTCTATTTCTCTCTTTCTGTTCTGTCTCTTTGCCCTGGCCACGCCCACATTCTATGACTCCACCCTTCAGTCCCATTTACACACCTGTCTCCACCTGCCTCATCAGCACAACAGTTCCTTCTCATTAACTCACCTGTGGTAACTTCCCCAATCAAGACACTGCCTATATAAAACCGGACTCTTTCTACTCATTCATTGTCAGATTGTAACCAATGTTACTTGTGTATTTTCCTGATGGCCCTTGGTTATTGTTCAGTTCTTATGCCTAGTGTTCCTTGGCTTTAATACTTAGATTGGATTTTGACCTTCTGCAAGTTTTTGGACTTTGTTTATTCTACCTGCCTCTTTGGTTGGGTTTGCCTTATTTGGACTGCTTGTATGCTTTAGATCTCTGCCTGCCTCATGTCAGTGTAAGCCTCATCCCTTTGTTTGGTCTCTATTAAAGAATGTGAACTTACTCTGCCTGTGTTGCCTGCATTTGGGTTCATCTGTACTTTAACACACACCGTGACACAATCAGAATCATCTTTATTGTCACATCACAGGTTTACAGGTTGTGAAACAACATAAAGACCCTTATGTATCCGGTAGGAGACACAAAGGAGACTCTCTGTGTCTCCTACTGGATACATAAGGGTCTTTATTATTACCATCAAATTATTGGCTATAAAGAATCTCCATGAATCCAGTGCTTCATCTGGTAATTGATAAGAAATAAGTCATTTTATGGGTGAACTGCTCCTTTAAAACGCACCTCTTCAATATGACTTTCCTCAGTTAACCCCCCCCCTCTCATCATTCTACAGTTTTTTTTATAGATTTTTTACCTTAGTCTTAGACTTTTCTTAGCCTTTTTTTCACCTAATAAAGATGTTTTATTTGTTGTTTTCACATGTAAAGCGTCTTAAGGTACTTAGAAAAGTGCTAAATAAATCTGAGATATTATTAAAAACAGACCTAGGTTTTTTGGACAACTCTTTTCTGTCAACATAAATCTCTTTGCCAATAATATCCGATCTACAAGCTCACAACGACGCACTGTGAGCATAACTTACATTTAAATGTATTATTAGACCTACTTGTAGAATCAATACAACAACAGAGTAACAGCGACTGGGATCAGTTCATTTTACATGTTGCTGTTACATTGTATTGTATGAATGTATGACATCATCAACTGATAATGACATAATGGTTATATTGTTTTTAAATCCATATTTCATACAGACCAGATGATGTGGTCTGTAAGTATGTCATATAATGACCAGGTTTAATATAATAGTGTTACATTGTACATTCAGTGATTTACTGTCGTAGGAATCATTTGTGGAGGTCTGACATCTTGTGTGAAACAGAAAGTGTTTTGTGCGTCTCAGCAGTGTGAGTCCTGTAGTTCTGTGGTTCCCAAACTGGGGCTCGGGACCCCCAGGGGGGTCCTCAAATGACTTTAGGGGAGTTGGGGGTCCACAAATGACTTTAGGGGAGTTGGGGGTCCACAAATGACTTTAGGGGAGTTGGGGGTCCACAAATGACTTTAGGGGAGTTGGGGGTCCACGAATGACTTTAGGGGAGTTGGGGGTCCACAGATGATTAGCTTAATGTCCAAAGTGTTTCCTCACTCAACAGTAAACAAACCAACATACAGTATAAGTG
The DNA here is from genome assembly GCF_963280865.1 of Gymnoscopelus braueri. Taxonomy (NCBI): domain Eukaryota; kingdom Metazoa; phylum Chordata; class Actinopteri; order Myctophiformes; family Myctophidae; genus Gymnoscopelus; species Gymnoscopelus braueri. The sequence goes on along the minus strand of NW_027660619.1, from coordinate 78,213 downwards.
TATACAGGGTATCTGCACATTTATAAAGTGACAATTTAATGACCTTTTTAATAACAAATTGGCCAAATTGTCAAATCAACTATTACGTAAGAAAGAGTTAAACAAGGCAAGGTGCTCTGAGCTTGTAGATCGGCTATTTTCACAATATATATATATATATATATATCTGTGGAACCGAGTCAAACTAAATGTAATGCCTACAATTCCAAGTGCTTGAAAATATGTTTATTTTGGGGGGTCCCCAGTTGACTATTTAGGGGGTCTCTGTCTGAAAAGTGTGGGAACCCTTGCTGTAGTTTATTTTCTGCAGGTGAAACTACAAAACCTGCCTTGTTATAATAATACTGTAAATAACAGTGTTTTATTAGTACATGATGAAGTGATTGTAGTGGCTGATGGATTAACAGACTCATAATTATGACATCCTATTATTCAGACCATTAGGTTAGTGTGAGGTTAAGGTTAGGTAAAGGTTAGGGTTAGGGTTAAGGTTAGTGTTAGTTAAACAGACATAGTTCACATACCAACATGGATTACTTCTCCTTCACTGTGTTTGATGATATGTCTGGACTGGCCTGTCAGTGAGTCTGTGTTATTGTGCTAAAAGGAAACGTGTATCTGAATTTTAAGGTTCAGCATTTGTTGCATAATGTGAACAAAACAGCCTCACCTCCCCAGGTCTGAAAACACTCCATTTCACACCAACTTTAACCACAATCCATGTTTTAACTGCACTTAATATGTCTGACTGTGTTTGTAGGCCGTCTATCCTCCTTAATGTGGTCCATGTGCACCATCTATTGGACATAATGTAAAACTACACCACTTGATCTGTGATTTCTCTGCTGTAGTTTTAAAGTGATTGTCTCAGAAGTAGACTGACCACTTGGTTAGGTTTGACACTATTTAATGTAAGGTAGCTCTATAGTGAACAGAACATGCATTTTCAGGTTGGGATACAGAGTTTATCCAATCAGGAGAGAGAACTCTCTTGCAAACAAGTGCAATTGGAAGTAATGACACAAATAAATGAGCAGACACACCATTTAAACTGGAACACTATACAATTATAGCTGATACATGGGTACTCTCTCCTGATTGGCTGACATAAGCAACCCACTTGAAAATGTATGTTCTATTAAAGAGCTGGAGAGACATGGAGACTCCTGTTATTGAACAAACACTCTATAGCAGGCTTGTGGAACTCATTTTGGGGTCTGGGCCGCATTGGTCAAAAAGTGACTTGAGGTGGGCAGACTGGGCACGCAGACACGGAGACACGCATGCACGCTCATGCACATTCAGTTATACATCATTGTTTTTCAGTCTGTTGTCTCAGTCACTGCTATAACTACAGCATATCACTTTAAAAAAATTATGAAGATTATATATAAATTAATTATGAATTAATTAATTGCACGTCCCACTGGAAGGAGACCCCGGGGCAGACCAAGGACCAGATGGGGGGATTACATCTCCACACTGGCCTGGGAACGCCTCGGGATCTGTTGCCCCCGCGACCCGGCTCCGGATAAGCGTTTGAAGAATCGATGGATGGATTATAAAAAAATGATAAATATTTTCAGTAAATCACTACAGTACACAACATTATTTTTTTTGAGGCCTACTATCAGCAATGCAACTCAGACAATGAACTCAGTTCAGTTGTTTTTATTGAACAAAAATTGAGAAAATGTCAATGAATCAAAATAATGACACTCAATGCTTTTCTTTCGGTTTTAGAATAGAAAAAAATAACCCTAACAGTAAAAGCTCAGGTAAAAACAACATTTTTTTAATTTTTTTTTTACAAAAAAATGATGTACCTGACATCTCTTTGCTTTAACTGACCTGTCAACATCAGGGACCAGGTTCTGAGCAGTAGTAACTTTCATAATGTAATAATTACTATAAAATCTCCATGTCTCTTCAGCTCTTTATAAACAAAAATTGCATATTTATTTTTTCTATTCTTTTGTCTTTGTTTTAGCCAAAATATATCACTTGCACTACATTTTAAGTGACCTTTTTACTTTTGGAAAATAATATTGAAGAAACTATTAACTGGTTAATGTGTGTACTGTCACTTTAAAAGCGCAATTTATACTTCATCGTACAACAGTGTCACGCACCAAACATGGCCGATCTCCAAGCTCACACCGCGTCTGTTCGCACCACGTTGTGAGCTTGGGGACACTAGTCATTCATTCGCGTCTTTAAGAGTTTCCTAAACAGATTATCATTTGGATTATTAAAATTGTCAACGGAGAGAGAGGACGAGTGAAACTTTTGAGCGTATCACTCGTAACGGCCGTTATTCCACCGCACATGTAAACACAACGACGCAACCACCCGTACAAATGGAACCAAATGGACCCTTACGGTCCCCTTAAAGAAGCGATGTTACGATGTATCCAATAGTGAGCCAATAAAATTCCTCGTCCTTGTTTCCCTGGGCAGCGCTGGTTAGCAGGGATCAATACACTTTTAGACTGACATGTTTGTGCCAGCGTGGGTGATTAGATTTATTTCTTGATCTCCTCTTGTCTTTTGTTTAGGGTTAGGCTCCGGTGTTTTTTTTGTCTTTTTTTTCTCTCTCGTTTTTTCTCCATTAGAGCTAGTATGAAAAGGTGTTTTTTCAAATCACTTCGCGGGCCGCCATGGACCTTTCCGCGGGCCGCAAAATGCCCGCGGGCCGCCACTTTGATACCCCTGATCTAGTGTGTATTATGGAAGAGAAAAAACTGATTCTGATTCTGGCTGCTGTTTTGATAAAATGTATGTTGTATGAAAGGTGAACCAAGGACCCAATGCACACATTCAGCATATTATTGTAGCATTTCCCAGAGAAGCATTTATCACTGACATGGTTATGAGTGTAAATTAAACTCTAGGAGGGATGCATTAATTTTGGTTTATTTTATTTGTATTCAATATTCTAGACCAGTTTATGATAAACTCCTCCAACAAAAACTCCACCAACAAAGGCCAGGCCCCATCCTACTTGCTCTATTGTTTTTTTGTTTAGTTTTTTTATAAACAGGTTATGGTTGCATCATGCCAACCTGAACACACTCGCCACGTCTGATCAGCTCTCTGAACCAATCAAAATCTCAGCTGATAACATGTTGTCTTTATTGACAGGTCCTGTGTCCAATCACGTGAGAGCTTCAGTATAAAGTGTCAGTTTGTACTTACCTGCACTGACACACTGCTATACACACTTCTTACAACACAAGAACACAGGTAAGACTTGATGTGCTTGGAATGGAAAATATGGAATAAACGCACAACAGGATTCATATTTATATTTAACCTGGTTCTGTGTTCTTTAAACTATGAGTGAACTTGGGGGAGTTGAGTGATGTTTAAATACTTATTGATAAATATGGATCAGCAGCTCAGGTTTAATCAACGTTTATAAATAACTTCAATCAAATTGCTCTATTTGACATTGTAATGCTGTCTAATATTTATATTAAAAATAATTATCTACATGATCTAAACCCAAGTTGTATGTGCCATACAGTACACATGATGTATATATGTTAGTGTGTGAGTTAATGTTTTGTGTTGCATGTTAAAAGTCATTTAGACAAGCGTGTCAAGGTACTTTAGTTCCCTGAGTCTGGCTTCTGGGCAGCATCAATACACAGGCAGACTAGAGCTGCCTTAGCAACATAGTCAGGAGGGAAATCTACCTTGTGTGTGTTAGAATGAACACACACACACACACACACACACACACACACACACACACACACACACACACACACACACACACACACACACACACACACACACACACACACACACACACACACACACGCACACACACACACACACGCACACTGGGGTGGCCACCAGCAAGACCTCAGAATGGAGGACACTTTTGTGGGCACGCTGTGCCCAGCTAAAGGCACAGCAAGGACCCCCAATATTATACATGGGGGTCTCCGCAAACTTCGTAGTCAAATCAGCTGATGTTTCTGATGCCATCAAGTTGCTTGACAATAACAAGGCTTGTGGCCTGGACTGTCTTACTGCAGAACACCTAAAGTACACCAGCTTTAGGCTCTGTCCTCTGCTTGCTATGTGTTTCACAGGCCTCATGGTTCATGGTGTCATTCCTGAATCCATTATGGCTGTTCTGTTGGTACCTGTCCTGAAAGACAAGGCTGGGAAGCTAAATAGCATAGACAACTAGAAAAAGTGCTACTCGGAGCACAGGTCCCCGCCAGGTCATGTAGGTTATTTTGGCCTCCTGTTGGCGCTATAATAGGCCAATGTGAAAAGGGTGCCATTTCTTCTTAGGCCTTGCACGGCAATCGGACACTGCATTCATGATTTGAGGCATTTTGTTCAAAAAATGTGTTTTGCTAAATTAGACCTGCTGGTGGCGCTATAACAGGCAAATATTAAAAGGGTAGCATTTGTTCCTCAACATAGTGTGGATATGCGTGCAAAGTCTGACCACAATCGGACGCTGCATTCATGATTTGCGGAATTTTGTTCAAAACGGGCCACTCTTGCAAACTTTAGATGTGAATTTTAGCCAATCGGGATGGAATATGAAAACTTAAACAGATCCGTCTTAATCACATGACTATAGAGATGATGTGTACCGATTTGCGTGAAATTTGGATAAAATTGGAAGGAGTAATGTAAAGAAATATATTTTACATAAGTCGGCCTCCTGGTGGCGCTATAAAAGGCAGATGTGAAAAATGCAGGGCAAAGGTTTTTCCTTGGCCTCTAGGGAGTGCGCATACAAAGTTTTACGCAGATTGGTGCAGTTATAGGAAAAAACACGAATTGGGCTGTTATAGCGCCACCATGAGGCTGATTAGAAAAATCTCGAGTGGTATTTCTTCCTCTGCATAGTGGGAATGTGCGTGCAAAGTTTCACTGAAATTACATGCTGTGTTCATAATTTGAGGCATTTTGTTCAAAACGAAGCAGTCCTGCAAACTTTGGAAGCCATTTTTAGCCAATCAGGATGGAATATGAAAAATCTGAAAGATCCGTTTCGTTTAATGACTATAAAGATACTGGGGAGTTTGTGTGCGCAGTTTCGCTGCGATCAAGCCAACGGTGCGGGAGATTAGCTGTCCACAGACGGACAGACGGACGGACGGACAGGGGGTAAAACATACTCTCTCGCCATGCCTTTCGGCCTGGCGGAGACAATTATAGACCTATTGCCCTTGCCAGTGTCTTGTCTAAACTATTGGAAAGAATCCTCCTAACTAGGCTGGAGATGTGTTCTCACTACTGATAGTCTGTTTCCGTTCAAAAGAAAACATAGCATTTATGTATGTATGCCTTAAAGGAGATAGTTGACAAATAGTGTCAAATAGGCTTAAAGAGGTTTACTCTATTAACTCATTTAGCTGGGGACCCCCTGCATTTAGGGAACCAAAGACCATTCATGAATGACTGTATCTTATGAAGTTTTTCTTTACTTATGTTTGTTTTTATTAGATTGTCTTTTTCTTAGGTTTTGGTTGAATTAATTGTTCTTGAGTAATATATCCAAATTTGGATATAATCCACACTGGCACACACTCCACACAGAGAGAGGGGAAGAGAAGAGGAGACTTATGGACATTTAGTAGAGTAGTTAGCTGTTATTTTGTCTGACAGGGTTATTATTGTTAGTCAGTTAAAGCATGACGTTTTTGTCACCTTTCCCTTTGTTGCTGACATCAATCATGTTAGATCGTTACACACGGTGCAAAGTGACAATACTCGTCATTCTACTTGTCTTTATGAACTCATTTTCCTTGCTCCATTGTTTGCTAAATGAAGTTTTCTGTTTTGGCAACGTTGGGCAAATCTACCGCATATTATCTGCGTTACAACTACAGTAGTTCTACTTGGTGTCAGTTTCATTCGACCCGGCATCCACATAAACAAGCGTGGGATAAGGGAGGAGTGTTCAGTCAGTGTGAGTGACTGTTGGGAGTGAGTCTATGACTAAACTAAATGCACACACGCAGCAATGCATACTATAGCCAATGAGCTGCCAGCTGATATTATAGTCTATACCAATGAAACGGGAGATTTACAGAGATATGTAAATATAAACTGTGACGACTGAACCAGACCAACACTCAGAGACAGTATTTGTGAAGGCCTCACAGGGCATTTTATTTAGAATAGACGGCACAGTGGAAGGGGAAAGCCCCGCTGACATTTCAGCATAATCAATAAATAAATAATAAACACAACTTCTTCCCGGTTGGGGTTTCCGTGCCTAATTTGTCCATGCGTTTCTCCTTCATGCACTTTTTCCTGGGTTCCATTCCACGGACATTTCCATATCTGTCACTGTCGGGTCCTATGTTAACATATAACACATAGACTCTGAATTAACACCAAGAAATGAGAGGAGAATAAGTTTAGGTTCTCTTACAGCCTGAGCACCTGTCTGGTCAACGTGGAGAGTCAGTGAATACTGAGGCAGAGACGGTGCTTTTGTTCTGCTGGTGCGCTTAGGGCATAGCAGTGGCGGCACATTTTCTGGTTCCACTTCAAAATACTCAATGCATTTTTCCCATTGACATTTCCAAAAAACATTATATCAATTAATTTAAGCCAGGAATCAAGCCATCCAGGATCCTGGTGAATCATGACCATAAAACGTTTGATTCTGTGAAAAAAAAACGTTTTTGAAAACTTCAAAACAAAGGGTATTTATTAAATATAGTATATCAAATAATTAAATATGAAATTAAATAAAATCACAGTAAAAAATGTATTGAGTATTTTGAAGTGGAACCAGAAAATGGCCGCCACTGCTATGCCCTATAGTCCATGAGCCAGAGCCCCAAAATTGAGCAATGATTATCAAAAGAGTGGGCAAAACCATACCTATATTAAATTGTTTATAGGGTCAATATCAGTAAATAAATGTATGATAACCTTTCCACAGGAGCAGCTTTTTCATATTTATCACACATTTTGTTATTTTCCCCATACGTTCATGACAGGTGAAAAAATGACGAACATTATAAGAATAGTTATCATAATGAAACTTCCCCAGTTGATTACTTACATGAAGACAATGATTTATCGTATTACAAGTTTTCTGAAATTGTATATTTTAATATACAAATTAGCCATTTAGTCCATGAGCCAGAGCCCCAAAATTGAGCCAGATAAAAACCTTTGACTCCAACATCTTAACAAAATGAAATTGTCCAATGTTCCATCGTTGATTATGGAAAGTTATGCAAATTCGGGCTTATTTTCCTAATGCCTAATTTGCATATTTAAATATACAATTTCAGAAAACTTTTAATACGATAAATCATTGTCTTCATGTAAGTAATCAACTGGGGAAGTTTCATAATGATATTTTTTTTTAAATGTTGTCATTTTTTCACCTGTCATGCATGTATGGGGAAAATAACAAAATGTGTGATAACTATGAAAAAGCTGCTCCTGTGGAAAGGTTATCATATATTTATTTACTTATATTGACACTATAAACAATTTAATATAGGTATGGTTTTGCCCTCTCTTTCGATAATGAAATCTTGTCTGGCTCATGGACTACCAGCTGGGCAACGCAGGTGTACTCAAATCAGGTTGATTCCACAGGTATATTGGCACGTATAGCGTCCCTCGATGACGCAGCCCAGCTGGGTGCTTGCCCAGCACCGCCTCTGCCCCACTGACTCTCCCCGTTGAGGTGCTTACCTGACAGGCGGTTGCCTAGCGACACTCCACAAAACCAGTAACACATACACTGTAATTACTCTCTCAAAAGCCGGACAATTACACACACACACACACACACACACACACACACACACACACACACACACACACACACACACACACACACACACACACACACACACACAATACAACAATACAAACACAATGGTCTTACACCTGCATTAGGCTAATACATCACATTGTACATCAGCATGTTCAAATCGGATACAGGATAGGTGGGCACTAGGGACATCTGGGCACCTCGATGTACAATTGGCTATTTTGTCCAAAATGTTTGAAAAATGGTATTAAGTAATGTAAAGTATACATGATGTGAACATGCACTGTACATCATTATTAGACTTAATGTTGTCCTTCAACCAACCATTTTCCCAGCACTATTTTCCCATCAATCAGCTGACTCTCTCTCTCACACACACACACACACACACACATACACACACACACACACACACACACACGCACACACACTATGGAGCTCGATTAAAGTCATTACTACAAACAAACTCCTCGACTCCGTGTATATTAACACGTGATCGCGTGACCGCGTGGCCATGCACGCGCTCACGCGCGCGCGCATGACCGCGCCGTGTTCTCGCGTCACCCTATTAACTCAATGGGGAAACTACACGGCGCGTCCATTCGGTCAGTGACGCGCGCACGCACCAGATACGCGCTGGCCAGTGTTTTGACACTATTGGGGCAGTGTGTGTGTGTGTTGTGTCTCGCATGCCCGTGTCATGTAATTTCCCATTGGGTTAAAGTGGTGACACATGCGTGCGTTCTTGGCTGCGCAAACATAGCCAAGCAGATGCTCCATTAGAGTCAGCTCTCCAATAAATGTACACGTGAACATGTAATGGCACACGAGAACATGTAAAGTTGATGCGTGGCGTGTAACCTTCAAACGAAAACGCGTACCTTTAGACCTTCACGTGTAATTTCATTGGAGAGGTGACACAAACCGAGCATCTAGCCACTTTGAGTGGGTTTTGCACTCATTGACGCACGCACGCTCGTGTGAAGTACTTTGTGCAGTTTCGCTTGTTGTTCCCTCAAGATCCTTATACTCACCTTTACGCACGGTGATTTACTTGGATTATGCGATACAATAGCCTGTGCGACAGTGTGCGTCCATCCTATTCTTTATTATGGTGAACGAATTGATGCTATTATTATAATACTAATAATTATTATTATCGTTTTGTCCTTGTTGGTGTACAGTTGGTTCTGGTTGCAATGGATACAGTATGTTGGGCCGGGCGCGCAACGGCGCAGAATGGCAACATCAGACTCGCTCTCTCTCTCTCTCTCTCTCTCTCTCTCTCTCTCTCTGCTAATTCTCAACGACAATCTGTGATTCTAATTTTCCTATGATCACCAGAAGTGAGTGTCAATTCCTTGATCAAATATGGTTTTATTCAAAGGAAATCAAAGGCTACAGCTTATGGAGCCAACATCGGTATAGTGTCCAAGCGTCTCAGAAAGATTTTTCACCGCAACATGATTCCATTGCTCAGGAAATAAACAACGGATCACAATAATATAACATTCCCTATAATCAGTAACATGTAGGTGATACCTATGTCTATCAAATATGGTTTTATTGAAAGGCAATCAAAGGCTAGATCAAGCTTAGAAAGCAAACATCGGGTAATATACGACGCTACGGCGGTTCCTCGGTGCGGCTGCAGAGTGAGACTATAGGACACTCATTTATGACATTGTGTCACTCAACTCTTAGCAACAAAGTTTATTTTCATACAATAGGCCTATAGATTACATTTCAATATTAAAAGTAAATAGAAAAACAACACTTCTGGGTCCAATTAGTCTAGTTTTGTAATAGAGAGGAATGGTCACATATTCCCACCTATAAACATGTTTTTGCCCAATGCTGACAGCTGGTCAGCAGGTGGTTTCATGAATAGACAATATTTTGGACCAATTAGAAATATATATATATTTGCAAAAGCAGTGTTGGGTAACTAGTAAAGGTATTAAATTGGTTGTCAGTGGCTGGCAGCGCAGTGTGCACTGCACATCTAATCGCAAAAACCCGACGCTTATTTTGTCTTGATCAACAGCGATCGGCTTGTAGATCTGTCTGTCTGTCTGTCTGTCTGTCTGTCTGTCTGTCTGTCTGTCTGTCTGTCTGTCTGTCTGTCTGTCTGTCTGTCTGTCTGTCTGTCTGTCTGTCTATCTATCTATCTGTCAATTAATCTATCATCTGTCACAAGGATTTTCAGCCCAAGGACCCCCTAGCTGAGAGAGAGATGAAGCAGGGACCCCCTCTATATTGTATATTTTTTTCCCTCCACCATGCCAAAAATAGCCGATCTACAAGCTCACAAGGCCTCAGCCGCGCACCAAACCGAACCGCGAGCCGTGCACCAAACCGAGCCGCGATCCGCGCAGCAAAGTGAGCCGCGACCCGCGAGCGCACACCAAACCGCTAGCAGCAAAGTGAGCCGCGAGAAGCGCACCAAACCGACCCGCGAGCCGAAACACCGACGCGCGACACGTCGTTTTCAGATCGTTATTTTCGGTGCGACACAAGCATAACTCATTTGAAGGGAATCCCACTTTTTAATAAGAAAACACCAGAGCAATAAATACTGCCGCAAACATCTACTTTTCTTAAACAAATATCTCTGCTCCGTTTACATTCTCTTCCACAAAGTGTTGTTGTTCTTTAGTTCCTATCTATCTCTGCTCCTATGAAGTGTACATTATCTTTTTCATATTATTATTATTAACTTTATATTGTAGTTTGTACCCTGTATTCTGAGTTTGTGACTACAACAAGTAGCAAAATAGAATGTACATTAGGACAGTGGTTCTCAACCTGTGGGTCAGGACCCCCAGGGGTTTCCCCACATGATTTGGGGGGGGGTCCCCAGATGACAGTGAAGTCACAATTTAAGGACTTTTAAGATATTTTTAATACCTCAAGAAAGAAAAGAAAAAAGACTATTACTGCATCCAAACTAATCAACAAACTATAGGCTACTATAAATACGGTCAAAATTGTGAAATAATATAAGAAAGAGGCGATCTACAAGCAAGGCATTGTGAGCTTGTAGATTAAAAAAAAAAAAACGACCTTGTAGATCTGCTATTTTGACTATGTATCTGTGGAACTGAGTTAAACTAAATTAAATGCCTCAACTCCTAATTCCAAGCGCTTCTCAGGGTGGGGGGTCCCCAGTTCAAATATGATTATTTTGGGGGGTCGCTGCCTGAAAAGATTGAGATCCACTGCATTAGGATATAATTTTTTACAGGAACTGTAAAAAAAAGAAAAAAATACGAAAAGTATACACCAGAGGACTAATCTATCAGAATGATAAAGAGTAGGCCTACTTTATTCTCAAATTGAGTTCTGTCAGAGTGGCGGACTCACATGAAGTAGTATACGCATCAGTGGTGGAAAAAGTACTCAAATGTTTTACTTAAGAAAAAGTACCAATACTGCAATGTAGAAATAGGCCTATACTCTGTAACATGTAAAAGTCCAGAATTCAAATTTGAGTAAAAGTATCCTACAAAGTCCAATTATTGGTATCAAAATGTGCTCAAAATACCAAAAGTAAAAGTAGCTACTCGTTAAGTAGCTACTCGTTATGCAGAAGGTCCCATTTCACAAGTTTTCAAATGTATAAAAATCCTTTGAAAATAGCAGATCTACAAGCTCACACAATACAATTATTTATTTGATTTATTTGACGTATAAATAAAGGCTAAATTGACATCTTCTAAATGTAACATCAAACTACTTTTTACGAGTACTTTTACTTTTTAATTTAAGTACATTTTGATACCAATACTTTTGAGAGAGAGAGAGAGAGAGAGAGAGAGAGAGAGAGAGAGAGAGAGAGAGAGAGAGAGAGAGACCAATCATACGTCCCAAGCGTAATTTATGGACGTAACATAATAGACAGACAGACAGACAGACAGACAGATCGATCTACAAGCCGATCTAGGCTGCTTCATCGTTGCAGACGGCAGTGCTTTCTAAGGGCATAATATTGACAAACCCTTAAGACTGAGGCATTAGTGAAAGCAGCTAGGCTACCAGTTATTTGAAGATAATCTGAAGATATTAATCTGTTGTAGGCCATTTAAATTCTAGGTTACTGTGTGGAAATAACTGCAATGTGTATTTATTTATGTAACGTAACAGCCAGGATGGGCAACCAAAACATTCTGGGCACTAGGGATAACTGGGCACCTTGGACGAGTGGGCATTAGGGACATGTGGGCATTTGGAAGAGTGGGCACTTAGGGTATATGAGTGGGCGCTGGGCACCAGGAAGACTGGGCACCGGGAAAACTGGTGTTAATAATCATTGTTAATAAAGAATATCAATCTTCCGTCCGTCCGTCCGTCCAACCGACAGACAGACAGACAGACAGACAGACAGACAGACAGACAGACAGACAGACAGATCTACAAGCCGATCGCTGTTGATCAAGACAAAATAAGCGTCGGGTTTTTGCGATTAGATGTGCAGTGCACACTGCGCTGCCAGCCACTGACAACCAATTTAATACCTTTACTAGTTACCCAACACTGCTTTTGCAAATATATATATATTTCTAATTGGTCCAAAATATTGTCTATTCATGAAACCACCTGCTGACCAGCTGTCAGCATTGGGCAAAAACATGTTTATAGGTGGGAATATGTGACCATTCCTCTCTATTACAAAACTAGACTAATTGGACCCAGAAGTGTTGTTTTTCTATTTACTTTTAATATTGAAATGTAATCTATAGGCCTATTGTATGAAAATAAACTTTGTTGCTAAGAGTTGAGTGACACAATGTCATAAATGAGTGTCCTATAGTCTCACTCTGCAGCCGCACCGAGGAACCGCCGTAGCGTCGGATATTACCTGATGTTTGCTTTCTAAGCTTGATCTAGCCTTTGATTGCCTTTCAATAAAACCATATTTGATAGACATAGGTATCACCTACATGTTACTGATTATAGGGAATGTTATATTATTGTGATCCGTTGTTTATTTCCTGAGCAATGGAATCATGTTGCGGTGAAAAATCTTTCTGAGACGCTTGGAGTGGACACTATACCGATGTTGGCTCCATAAGCTGTAGCCTTTGATTTCCTTTGAATAAAACCATATTTGATCAAGGAATTGACACTCTCACTTCTGGTGATCATAGGAAAATTAGAATCACAGATTGTGGTTGAGAATTAGCAGAGAGAGAGAGAGAGAGATACATCTTTGTATCATGTTTTTAAATTTGTTTTTGTAAGTGAAAATAAACAAACAAACAAATATGTAAAGACAGCATGAAATGAAAAAGAACCATGAAATAGATACTAAGATGAAATAAATAAAAAACAATGAAATAAAAAACATTGCACAATAAAAAAAAATACATTTATTTATTTCATTGTGTTTTTTAATTATTTCATTGTGTATTCTATTTATTTCATTGTGGTATTTATTTTTTATTTTTTGGACCTATGGACTTCCATACTTGTGGATTGAAACAGTCACGCACGCGTGCGTGTGTGCGTCAGTAAGTAACAACACAAGACTGGCCCCACTGCCCCAATAGTGTCAAAACACTGGCCAGCGCGTATCTGGTGCGTGCGTCACTGACCGCATGGACGCGCCGTGTAGTTTCCCCATTGAGTTAATAGGGTGACGCGAGAACACGGCGCGGTCATGCGCGCGCGCGTGAGCGCGTGCATGGCCACGTGGTCACGCGATCACGTGTTAATATACACGGAGTCGAGGAGTTTGTTTGTAGTTTAGAATCTAAACGAGCTCCATACACACACACACACACACACACACGCGCGTGCACACACACACACACACACACACACACACACACACACACACACACACACACACACACACACACACACACACACACACACACACACATACACACACAATTCAATTCAATTCAAAGGGCTTTATTGGCATGAGAAAACATACGTTTACATTGCCAAAGCAGAAAGCATAATATAACAATACACCAATACAATCAAAACAAAAAATATGTACATTTGAAAGTCAGAATCTTCAATAGATCAATTTCTATGTACCAAGATCACTGGGTGCAGGTATAGTGCCGGAATATACCCAATGATTAGTCTTTAGGGTGGTTGTGTTCCGTTTGATATCCTTTTCCTATCACAGCAACTCACGAATCTTGCTGCTGTGTTTGCACATTGTTGTACTTCGCCCAGCAGATATGGGAGTTTTTTGTCATTGGTCATGTTTTCAAAATCTCCGTGTGTGGTTGTAATCTGTGGGAAGTATGTGTCTCTGATGTCTTGGTACAATGGATTAGGTTAGGAAGTGTAGCTCGGTTTCCACTTCATTTTGTGTGCAGTGGGTGCATAGTCTGTCTTCTCTAGGGATACAGGTCTGCCTGTGACAACCTTTCTCGATCGCAAGACTTTGCTCACTGAGTCTGTACCTAGTTAAGATTTTTCTTTGTTTTGGGTCAGTCACGGTGCTCAGGTATTCTGCCACTGCGTATTCTCTGTTTAGGGCCAGATAGCATTCTAGTTTACTCTGCTTTTGTGTTGCTTCTTTCCAGTGTGTCAGGTAGTTTTCCTTTTGCTGTTTTATAATTTGGTTTAGTTCAATGGGTTTTCTATCTCGTCGCTCTGTTTGTGTTTGTGCCCGGAGTTCCAGGGCCAGCTGGCTGAGGGGGCATCTCTCTAGGGTTTCGCTGTGTGTGAGTGCCTTGTTATGGAGTGCATCTAGGTCGCTTTCTTTTAGGTGGTTGTAGAACTTAAGTGCTCTCTTTTTTATTTTGATAATTAGTGGGTATCGTCCTAATTCTGCCCTGCATGCATTATTTGGTGTTTTTCGCTGGGTACGGAGAATGGATTTGCAGAATTCTGTGTGTAGGGTCTCGTTTTAGTGTTTATCCCATTTTTCAAGGTCATGGTTTGCTAATGGTCCCCAGATCTCACAACCATAGAGGGAAATTGGTTCTATCACAGAGTCCAGTATTTTAAGCCAGGTTTTAATTGGGATGTCTATTTTGATGTTTCTTTTGATAGCATAGAATGCCCTTCTTGCCTTGTCTCTCAGGTCCTTTACAGCTTGGTTGTAGTTCCCTGTGCTGCTGATGTTTAGGCCAAGGTAGGTATAGTTTTTTGTTTGTTCTAGTGGGATTGTATTTAGGAAAAATTGATGGTTTTGGCGGCTGGATCTTTTTTGAAATATCATGATTTTAGTTTTAGTTAGGTTCACTGTCAGGGCCCATGTCTGGGAGAATTTGTGTAGGAGATCAAGTTGCTGCTGTAGTCCTTCCTTGGTTGGAGACAGCAGCAGCATGTCATCTGCAAAAAGTAAGCATTTGATTTCTGTGTTTGCCAAGGGGATGCCTGGAGCTGTGGACTGTTCTAACGTTTTTGCTAATTCGTTGATATATATGTTGAAGAGTGTTGGACTCAGGCTGCATCCCTGTCTAACTCCTCGGCTTTGGGGGAAAAAGTCTGTGTGCTTTTCGCCTATTTTAACTGCACATTTGTTGTTAGTGTACATTGATTTTATGATGTCATAGGTTTTCCCCCCAATGCCACTCTCCAACAGTTTGTACATCAGACCCTCATGCCAAATTGAATCGAATGCTTTTTTGAAGTCGACAAAGCAGGAGAATAATTTGCTTTTGTTTTTGTTTAATTGGTTGTCAATTAGGGTGTTTAGAGTGTAAATGTGGTCTGTTGTGCGATATTTTGGTAGAAAGCCAATTTGTAATTTGCTCAGGACATTGCTTTCTGTGAGGAAGTTTAGAATTCTGTGGTTGAGGATCATGCAGAGGATCTTTCCGAGGTTGCTGTTTACACAGATCCCGCGGTAGTTATTTGGGTCATATTTGTCTCCACTTTTGTGGAGTGGCGTTATCAGCCCTTGATTCCATGTGCTGGGGAAGATCCCAGAGCTGAGCACGATATTTAGGAGTTTTAGTATGGCTATTTGGAATTTGAGGTCGGTGAATTTGATCATTTCATTTAGAATACCGTCTTTACCTTCTTGGTTTTAAGTGTTTTTATTTTGTCTTGTAGTTCTTTTAGGTTGATTTGGGAATCTAGTGGATTCTGGTAGTCTTTTACGGCTGACTCTAGGTTTTGTAGTTTATCTTTTATTTGTTTTTGCTCTTTGTTCTTCTCGATTGGGGCAAAGAGGCTAGAAAAATGGTTCACCCATATATCTCCATTTTGGATGGGTAGTTCGTCCTGTTTTAGCTTATTAAGTCTGTTCCAGTTTTCCCAGAAGCTGTTTGTCTGTATGGAATCCTCGATATCTTGCAGTTGGTTTCTAACATGTTGATCTCTTTTTTCTCTTACTGTTTTCTTGTATTGTTTCAGTGTTTCCCCATATTGGAGAAGTGTGTTGTGGTTGTCTGGGTCTCTGTGTTTTTGGTTTGATAGTTTCCTTAATTTTTTTCTGAGATTATTGCAGTCATTATCGTACCATTTGTCATTTTCAACATTTTTTCTGGCTTTCCTGTTTGATACTTTTAGGTTTGCTAATGAGGCTGTTAGTTCAAATATATGATTGAGGCCTTCTACTGCCCTGTTTACACTTTCACTGTTTTCTTCAAAGGTTTTTTTCTAGGAACTGATCCAGTTGTGATTGGACTTGTTTTTGCCTAATAGCATTTTGGAAAGCTTCTGCGCTGTGTTCATTCCATTTGTAAGGTTTTTTTTTATAATATGTAGTTTGTTTGGCGTTTGTTCTTTGTGTCTGTGTGTTGATCTGTTTAGATAGGCTGTGGTTCTGTTTTGGTCTGACAGGGGTGTTTGCGGGCTGACTGTGAAAGCTCTGAGCGATGCCAGGTTTATGTCCGTGATAAAGTAATCTACCGTGCTGTTTCCCTGGGATGAGCTGTATGTATATCTACCAAAGGAGTCCCCTCGGAGTCTACCGTTAACGATGTACAGACTCAGTGAGCGACAGAGCTGTAGCAGTTGTGACCCATGTTTGTTTGTTGTTTTGTCGTGATTGTATCTCGGGGGACATGTTGGGGAGCTGATGTGTCCCCCTCCTGGTAAGTGTTTGTTTCCCTGTGTGTTGAGGGTGTCAGGCCCTTGTCCTGTTCTGGCATTTAGGTCTCCACAAATTACAATGTGACCGTGTGCCTGGAAATGGCTGATATCCTCTTCTAGTGTGGGGAAAAAGTCCTCTGTAAAGTAAGGGGATTCAATTGGGGGGATGTAGGTGGCACACAGGTAGACATTTTTTTCGGTTGTGGTAAGTTCCTTGTTTAATTCCAGCCAGATGGAAGAAGTTCCAGTTTTTACTAGCTTAATGGCGTGGATTAGTTCTGATTTGTACCATATTAGCATACCTCCAGAGTCCCTTCCCTGGGTGACTCCTGCCAGTTTTGTAGATGGTACCACGAGTTCTCTGTAGCCAGTAGGACAGCCAGTGGGGCCGTCCCCTCTGTGCCATGTCTCTTGTAGAACAATGATGTCTATGTTTGCAATCTCTTTGGCAAAGTCTGGGGTTCTGCTCTTGATGCCAAGGGCAGTCGACCTCAAACCTTGTATATTCCAGGATGATATAGTGAGTGATTTGTACTCCATTGTTCACATTGTTGTTACATTCCAGAGGTTCTGCCCTGGGCCCATGCTGTGTAGAATTCCCTGAACATCTGCTCGATGCTGTGTGTGCTGGGGATGGCTCTGGTCACCGCCTGTGCGTATGTGTATGGTTGGAGAGGGAGGGGGAGAGTGGGCGGTGGTGAGGCTGATGCAAGAGTGTATGGGATGGACATCAGTGGTGTGGGTGAGCTGTGTGTGGGATGAGGTCTGGGTGGAGCAGTGAGGATATGCATCAGGGGTGTGGATGGGCCGCCCTGTTGTGTGGCATGGGGTCTGGATGGGGCGGAGGGGTGTCTAGGAGAGGGTCTGCTAGGTTGATAGGGGTGGTGACGTCTAGTAGAGTGTCCACTGGGTGTAGGATGTTGTCCACGGTGGTTGCGTGTGTAGGGTGTTGTGTCTGTAGGGTAGTCGCGGTCGAGTGCGATGTCCTTCAGGCTCTTTGCAAAGGTTGGGAGGCAGGCAGCCATTTTAAGGTGACGGTTTCAACCTGTGATTATTCATGTCGCTCCGATGTCTATTGTCTCCACCAGGCCAAAGGCGTGGCGAGACTATGTTTTACACCCTGTCCCAGCACACTGTAAAATCCAATAAGTTAACCTTACTAGAAAAAAGTTGGGAAATCGGTTCCAGCTAGTCAAGTTTACTTGATCATTTACTAGTCAAGGTTACTTGATCATTTACTGGTAAAGGTTACTTGATTATTTACTTGGTAAAGGTTACTTGATCATTTACTAGTCAAGGTTACTTGATCATTTACTAGTCAAGGTTACTTGATCATTTACTGGTAAAGGTTACTTGATTATTTACTTGGTAAAGGTTACTTGATCATTTACTGGTAAAGGTTACTTGATCATTTACTAGTCAAGGTTACTTGATCATTGACTTGGTAAAGGTTACTTGATCATTGACTTGGTAAAGGTTACTTGATCATTATTTAGTAAAGGTTACTTGATCATTTATGTGGTAAAGGTTACCTGATCATTATTAAGTAAAGTTCACTTGATCATTATTTAGTAAAGTTCACTTGATCATTTACTCATCCATTACATTAATGAAAATTAAAAGTTTGCATGATCCCATTTAGACAGACAACACATTTGGAATACCGTAGGTTTATTCCTTGACAATAATATGAACAATCAACAATTTGTCACATGAGCTCAAACAGCAGCATCCAATTTAAAATGTACAGTAAAGGCATTTTACAGAAATAAATTGTATAAAAAATGATATAATTCTATAAGTATAAGAATTTGCAGCTCAAGAGTGCTTAAAAGGAATAAAAGTGGCTTTGTTCAGAACTCCTATCACTAACATATGTTTTTTTTTTTACAATTTCTAAATAAAAGCTGACAATTGTGGAAATCAAAAATCAAATCCCGACCTTTAAAGGGATAGTTCACCCCAAAATGAAAATTTTCTATCGATTAGTCACCCCATGGAGACTTGAATTCATGCTATTTTTTGTCGCATTCCTAAGCCAATAATTTGATGTCCGGTAGGAGACACAAAGAGTCTCCTTTGCATCTCCTACCGAAACCGCTGCCTACAGGTCCGCTGGTCATCGAATTATTGGCTTAGGAATGAGACAAAAAAATTCAAGTCTCCATAGGGTGACTAATCAATAGGAAAAACAAATTTTTGGGGTGAACTATACCTTTAATATAACAAAATCTGAACATTTAATACTGTACTAACTTTGCAGACCAAACCAACGGTCTGACAAACTGACAAGTGCTCTAGTAATACAAATGGCTTAATTAATAAAGCCTAACGGGCCATCCACACCAAGCACTATATATACACATTTTTAATTTATTTTATTTTATAGAATTTAGAGTAGCCAATGATTGTGAACCTCTTTTCGTCCACAAAGTCATTATGCCAATTAATTCCTCACACATTTATGTGTTGCTACTGCAAATGTAGCCTAGTAGCCCCTCCATCCTTCTCCTCCTGTTCAACACAACTAAAGACGAACAGTATCTGTGTTGATGATGACAATATGAGTGATTTGCTGGAACTCTGGAAGACATGAACAACTGCCAACTGAAATGATCATGTCTGCACTGTATTTAAACTAAATAATTCTACAACGATATGATTGACAAAAGTGCTATGCTTAGTGTGGACAGCCCCATAACAGTTTGAAAGAGAACATTATTTCACACATGAACACTTGGCAATTTCAAAAAAGTGCCTTACTTTTACTTAATGGTATTACATTCAAAGTCTTGAGAATTTGCAGCTCTAAAGTACTTAAAATGAATAAAAGTGGCTTCATTTAGAACTCCTATCACTACAACATTTTCTCATGCATGAGAAAAATAAAATGCATGCATTTTAGTCTACTGTCTCAAAGGAGGGCTGAGGACAACCTGCCTACCAGTGACCCACTATACAATCTTTCTAAAATGACAGGAGGTTTTTAAGACTTTGCAGTTTGGGGGGTAGTTTTTCCTTTCCCAAGCCAAGCATCACTCTTTGAATGAAGTTCAAAGTGTTCTTCATATCATTAGGGTAGTTCAAATTTAGTGCATATGTCAGGCCAAACAGCAGGCACAGTGCTTGAGGGAGGTTCTGGAGATTATCCATGACAATACCTCCTTCGAGGATGACGGCTGTTGACACTGGCTTAAGGTCGATACCATCTGAGGGAGGTGAATCTTCACTGCTCACAGTCAGCAATCCGACCGATACCTCTGTCCAGGCGTCTTCGATGTCACAATCCTGTATAGAACCAAACAAAAACATTACAACAGGGAAATGTAGATCACTTCACACACATCTGCATTTAGAAGTTTTATCAACATTGGTGTATTACTCACTGTAAACTTAATCAGCACAGTAAAATGTGTTATCTATGAAAATATTTTAGGTTAGAAATAAGCAACTTGGTAACAAACATTCTGCATAGTGGCCATCTCTCTCTCCCTTGAGCAGCGTGCACTTGCAGGCTATAAACACCAACACTGCACACCATGTGAGTGAGATTCCACTGTGCTATAGCCTGAAGGGATGGAACCTTCCGATTGGTTGCGAGGCCGTTTCAGACTGAAAATTCAAAATATAATTAACGAAAATGTAATTTCACTGGACCTTTAAGATGTAACTTACCACGGCAGTGTTGTAGAAACTGCTGGGGTCCTCTCCAAGCAGAAGAGGGAGGCCTCGGAGAACAAGTGTACGCAGCGCTGTCACGTCTGGTTTCTATAAGTGGATAATAAACAAATAAAGTTCAAAATCTGACCCTCAAAAGTTACAGTACAGTTACAGCATGAGACACACCACAATTTATGCTTTATAGTGCATAGAACAGTTACTGATTGGAGGTGTGATTTAAATAGTACAATCCACAGCATTTAGTTATCAACAACAATCAATAGTTAGCAATATCACAACACTTGATGTATTATAAATCGCCAACACTAAAACACTCATACAGCCAGGAAGCTATACAAGTACTATTTGGGGTTATAGGTTGTACATAAACTGGGTCATGATAAATACAAATATAAGCAGCATGTTGTAGACTTACCCCATCAATTTTCTGCACAATTCCGGACAATTTCTCTCTAATGGCACCTTTCTTGGACTTTAAGATAGTGACCAATTGTGGTGTGTAACGATCCAGAGCATCAAAGAAGTCCGTCTCTAGGTGAGTGGTGGTGATCCTGTTAAACTCAGCATAAACCTACAACACAACAAACCACAGAACAAAATACAGTGACTAAATACATTTGAAAGTGTGTATGGTGCAAGCCTAAAATTACATGCATGTTATTATAGGGTATAACCAAAAAGCCTATGAATAACAGTACTTACTTGTCTCTCTCTAAAAAGAGCCGGCCACCGCTCCTTCATCGTTGTCACTGGAGGTTCGTCCACCACAATCTCCCGTCTACGCAGTGCAAAGGTCTGGTCCATCATTACAGCAATGCCACTTGCACTGGGGTTCCGTTTTTTCATTTCTTCCACTAGGTGCTTTCTCTGCTGCTCTAGCGTAGCTTCATCCTTCCCGTCAGGGAGATCCGGTAGGTAATTTGCCTCATTCCTTTTCGGTCTTTTGAGGCCTCTTGCTGCAGTGGCACCTCTTCTCCCTCCATTTATAGCAACCTCCAAAAAACACCCTGATTTTCTCAGTTTATTGCGGTAGTTTCCCATTTTGTAGTACAAATTAGTTGTCCAGGAAGAACATCCATCTGTGGAGCCTGGTTCTGTCAGGCAGGGATGCTTGCGTATGAGAGCTAAAGCCACAGCATGGACATGGTGTTCTTTTGGATACGCCAAATATTTGAACATCTCTTCAGAAAGCTTTTTCTTTATTTCATACTTCATTTGCCAGCTTGGATTGAGGCATTTTTGGTCTTTTAGATACACAGCATTAGCCTGTCTTAGTTGGTGTTCCACCTCAACTGGGAACATTGGAATGTCAAAAACATCTGGCCAATGATCTGGTCTTGTTGTTGCTGAAGATGATGTGGAGGGAATCTCAACAACGGATGAAGTGGACGGAATCTCGATATCTCCTGAGGCACCAGGTTGAGTGTCAACAATGGGCACCAGGTTCAGTGTCAATGGAATGACCTTCACAGTAGCTTTTCCATCTGGCAGGTCTTCTATGTCATCAAGGTTGCTGAAGGGGGAATTATGGAATTCAGTGTCTTCGTACTGAAGTTTGAAGTCATCCTGCAGCTGGCATTTTTCTGTTACTTTTATCTTCAGCTCTTCAAGCGTTTCTGGTTTTCTATTCAGTGTCACTTTCCTTATGTCATGTTCATTTATGATGATTCTCAATTTATAGGTGTCCATGGTCCTACAGAGTGAATAAACATATATTTAGTGTCCTTTCCATATACTCATTCAACATGATATGTAACGCTTTAGTGTCACATACACATTTCCTTTCACTTGATAGGAGGATAAGGGGAAAACATCATTCAGCTCAGACAGCTGTGTGACTGTGAGAGACCCTGCCCCACTGGTGCACAACTCGTACGCACGTAAATGCAGTATACTGACCAGGATTACTGCATGTTTTTGAGGGTAACTACCCTAGGGAACACGGGGAGAACATGCAAACTCCACACAGAAAGGCCCTTTCACCAACCCCACCCAGGGTATGGGCACTGATGACGCGGAGGAGAGAACACGCCCCCCAGCGCCCACAGCGTACATACTTTTGGTACTTTAACGTTTTTTAAATCTGGTAGCATCACACACTGCAGGATAATCTTATATAAGATGCTCTCATCAGAGAAATTACTTCTCTTCTGGAGGTCCCTGGCACAATATATATTTTCAGACGGGGCCAAATACATATAGTACATTTGGGGGTCCCTGACATGACAAAGTTTGATAACGTGTGAGTTTGATAATGTGATTTTGATGCGAGTTCATACTTTGGCTCTCCGGTGGCAGACAGCAGGGCTCCTCCTTTGGGGTCATTGGGACCATTTCCCAGCAGGGCTCTGGGAGGAAGACCAACAGGTCCTGAGAGACATATAGTAAAACATACATAAGAGAGTAGTGGTCTATCATTTATTACAGTATAACCTGTGAGTAGTGGTCTATAATTTGTTGCTTTAACAGGTCAGCTGAGCCACGTTATGGAGGATTCATCTGAAATGCCCTTTCTTTTGCAGTGCCCTTTGATTAGAAAATGTGTTCAAACGCAATTGAGTATTGAGAAACCATTATGCACACAGCATGCGCAAATGGTAATGTAGGTAATTAATGTATTTGTGCAAGATGACCCTGCTATATAAAATGTGTATATTACTCGTTCATGTTCAAATAGCTCAATCCATGCTGTAGGCCTAAGTGATGGGCTGTATTTACGCACCTGCTTGTCATTAATGCATAACAAAAAATGATGACCTTTATTTTTTATCAGATGTCCGATAAATTTGAATCATTCCGGACATTAGGACCGGAAGATTAAAATCCTAGCGTGACCCCTGGTCTGTATAAGTGAATGTAAAAAAAAATCAATCACGGGGATCTCGGGATGATCACCACCTCAATTATTCGATGAATCCAAAAAATTATCAATAGAATAATCTCTAAGAAAATAATGGATAGATGCAGCTGTAGATACCTGTTCTAGAAAAGACCGGGGTAACTGGAGCGGTGGTGGAGGGCTTCCTCAGAGGCAGGTTGGGACTAGCCGCAGTGGGACTGAACGAACCGCAGACCGGGGTGACTGGAGCGGTGGTGGAGGGCTTCCTCAGGGGCAGGTTGGGACTAGCCGCTGTGGGACTGAACGAACCGCAGACCGGGGTGACTGGAGCGGTGGTGGAGGGCTTCCTCAGAGGCAGGTTGGGACTAGCCGCAGTGGGACTGAACGAACCGCTCATTGCATCACTCTACAAATATCTGTCAAGTTGAAGAAAAAGAAAAACTTGCAATTATCATCCAACACTTAAAGCCTGATCGATAGTGATACTTCATCTCATAACGGTGTCGCATGTCGAAAAACAGCAGACCTACAAGCTCACAACGTGTCGCCCCAGTCTGCTATTTTCCAGCGCAGGACATCTTGTCAAAAATGGATCAATGAGGCAACCACATTTACCCATGTTGCCTTAACCCTTTAAGACCGGGCTCATAGCGTGGCACTGAGTGCCGCGCTATGAGCTTGTACATCTGCTAATTTTGAATAGCCAAAGAAATCTAAAATGACAGAGATGCGTCCCCGGATCGAATGGGTTAAAATTGGCTTACAGGAGGTCCGCCCGGGACCTCTCATGTAAGCATGAATCAGCCATAACCATATAAGGAGTTCCCAATGCAGCTACGCCCAATTATGGAGTGTTGTCTAACCTAAATGTGTCATCAACTCATCATGGAATCAGCAAACAAATTAGTCAGCTGCATACACCTCTAGTGTAATAAAGTGTCCATCACCTTACATCCTGGGTTGTACTGCATACAGCACTAGTGCTGTATGCAGTACAACCCAGGATGTAAGGTGATGGACACTATTACACTAGAGGTGTATGCAGCTGACTAATTTGTATGGTTATGGCTGATTCATGGTTACATGAGAGGTCCGGGGCGGACCTCCTGTAAGACAATTTTAGCTGCATTGGGATCTCCTTATATGGTTACAATGTCACATTCCTCTAAAGCATATTTTCATATATCGCCCTGATAGTTTAATTGGACTGTTAATTCCTGACTAAACCCATGTTGCTCTGTAACTCGTGGGTTAAAAGGTGCCAACCTGTTCCTGGATGTCCTTGTAGTCAGATGATGGGCAGTGCCTGTTGGCAGGAAGGTAGCTGAGGTGATCCTGTTCAGGGCCCAGGCTGACTCCAACTGCTCACCTATACAAAACACAGAGGAGTCATTTTACACCAATGTCACATGGTGAGAATACAAGTTTTATCTGAACACCAAGTGCTCTGTCACAGGCTGACCCTGCCAGAGAATGCTTTTCATGTCAGCTGATAGAAAACCACCCAGATAGCATTATGTGAAACCCCAAAGTTGTGCGGAGGGTAACCGCCTTAGGGTCTAAGCTCTGTGGGGTGCAGTGCTCTGCCCTTCAGCATCTCTATGACCAGAGGACAGTGAAGAAAGCAGGAAAGAATCCGAGGGACCCAACTCATAACCTCAGCACCTGCTTCAAGGTCCTGCCCTCGGGTAGAAAACAGTCTAACATCTAAGAAACATAGTTACTGTTAATTATTGTTTATTTAACCATTATTTTAAATGAAACCCCCACCTGAAGTGTGCAGTTCTTCCTCTTGAGGAATCCCACCCTAAATTCTCCACACCAGGTGTGGAGAGATTAGATCGAAGGATTGGGTCTACACAGGAGAAAAAAAACATTATATAAACAATTGTAAAATTAGAAGATTTTAAAAAATCACTAAGAGTCTGTGCTTATAAGAGAGTATGCAAGCAGTAGTGCTCTTTGATAAACACACCCATTGTGTGACAACAGTTTGTGCGATTTATATTATTATAATTGTGACAGGCTTAACCCAAGGCACCATGAGCTGACAATAGCCTTAAAGGAGTTCACCCAAAAAATTACTTATTTTCTATCAATTACACACCCCATGAAGCCTTGATTTCATGGATTTATTTTTGTTTTTGTGGCATTCCTAAGACAATAATTTGATGACCGTGTGTATTTCCGGTAGGAGACACAAATAATCTACTTTGTGTCTCCTACCGGATACATTAGCCGGTAGGAGACGGGAATCAAATTATTAGCTTAGGAATACGACAAAAACAAAAAAGAATCCATGGATTCAAGGCTTCATAGGGTGTGCAATTGATAGAAAATAAGTCATTTTTGGGGTGAACTCCTCCTTTAACCCTAACCCTGTTTTCAACATGGGGGGGAAATAGATAATGATGGAAAACATTCAACATGGAT
Organism: Gymnoscopelus braueri; assembly: GCF_963280865.1. Lineage (NCBI taxonomy): Eukaryota > Metazoa > Chordata > Actinopteri > Myctophiformes > Myctophidae > Gymnoscopelus > Gymnoscopelus braueri. The sequence goes on along the minus strand of NW_027660619.1, from coordinate 52,456 downwards.
ATTCAACCTATATCTCATGTTCTAATGCAAGTACATCAACAATACATAGTGGCAAAAACAACATGTCTGCTATGTCAGTGGTACTCAAAGTGGGGCCCAGGGACCCCCAGGGTCCTTGAAGGGGTTCCAGAGGGGCACCAGCAAAAAAAACAATATAGCATCACAATCAGTTTGACCACATTAACCCTAATATTCAGAAATAACTGTCCTACAATCTTGTGAGCTTGTAGATCTGCCATTTTTGAGGAATTTTGAAAAATCTTGGAATTATTTGGAAGAAAATTAACACAAACTTTCGGGGGTCCCTGGTTCAGATGGGGGTCTGTATCCAAACATATCTATTTAGAGGGCCTCAAGATGAAAATGTTGGAGAACCACTGTTCTGTTTATTGTCTACACGAAATACACAGAAGACAGGGTATTTCTGCCACACTATTGACCTATTAACACCATGCCAATGGTTAAAGAAACAATGAATTACACACCAACACAACCCTGCAACATAACATGGATTTACATTTCAAATGTGTCCACAAAGCGTCTATAAGGCATGTTATCTTGTGTAGGATAGCCTACACCAACGTTAGTGTAGTTGCATTTCAAACGCTGTTTAACCCCAACAACAACAAGCCTCGTTTAGCGACGCATCTACACAGTGGATACAAAACCTCACTTATATCTCGCCCTACGGCGTGTCGCACGCCGAAAATGGCAGATCTACAAGGTCACAACGCGTTGTGGATGCGACGCGTTGAGAGCTTGCAACTCCAATATTTGTTGGACGTGCGAGGTCCGCCGAAGCATCATGTCTTAGCCATGGTTCAACCTGGTGTTTGCACTTTCTCCATCTAAACGCATACGTCTTCATAAACGTACAGATTATAAAATATAAAGTGCTTACCCCGCGGCCATGGATGTAACAAGTTGAATCGAGCGGGTCTAAGTACCCGTATAATCCGTATTGTTAAATAAAAAGCATTTTAATCCGATTGGTGGCCATTTTGTCCGAATTGTCATCATATGCTTTCAACTACGCGACCCTATCGGTTGGGAGGTGTATTTCACTCTGATACATTATCTCTCTATGAGAAAATTGCCGGCGATCGGATTAAAATGCTTTTTATTGAACAAAACTGAAGATACGGGTACTTAGACCCACTCGATTCAAATTGTACCATCCATGGCCGTGTGGTCAGCACTTTATATTTGAAATCTGAACGTTTATGTAGATGTACTGGTTGTAATGGAGAAAGTGCCAACGCTATTTCAGGTTTAAGTAGGCTAAGTTTTCATGTGGTGGAAAAAACATTTCCAGTCGAAACCAGTCATCAATATTGACGTAACGTTTGGCAAATGTTCACTAACATAATGGCAGCAGTCAGATACACAAATTCACACTAGATAACTTACCTTATCGACGAAATAATGTCTTGAATTGTAGAAAACAAAACGTGTTGCTTCCTTCTTCCAAACAAATTACAACCCAGGTGCTGCTGCTCATCTGATTGCAACGTTTCAAAGTGTGTGCAGTGTGCAATCTGCGCATGCTCACATTAAGGCACGCCCAGCCAGAGTGACGTTACTGATCAATATAAAGTGTTCTAAAATACGAATTATAACTAAACCATACTTAAACCACAGTGCAATTAATTGTTACTAGCTCTTGGTAAGTGATCTAAAATATAAATAATAAATAGATAATACTAAACTGGTAGGCCTAGACAAGGTTCATTGTTTGAGGAGAAGAAACTCACAGCAAAGCAAAATTTAAATGTGCTGTTTGATCTGTTAAGACACTCTGAGAGCAGACTCACTTGTCTAGTAAGCTACAAAGCAAAGACCTGTATGATTTTTGGAAAGAGGTCTAAGTAATGAACAACAGTAAAACATCGGACCCTACCCACTAACATAGAGGGTGCAACAACAAGCAGGGGTCATCGCCATGCTGGCTTGTGGTGGACATTTTATTCAAAATTAAAAAAATCCATAGACATTGAGCAGACAATAATATTACCAGAAACACATAAAGAGCTAACCCTGAATGACCATAACAGGTCTGTAAGAGTGTACAAATGGGGTCCATTTGGTTCCATTTGTACACTCTTACGCCATACACACAGTTAAAACAAGCGCTTTATGGCTGCCTTATGCCTTACATGAAGCATAAGGCCGTTTCAATTCATTCCCTATGGAAGTCACGTGGTTTGATAAGGCTGACTTGCCTTATGGGAGGGGGGATAAAGCCAGAGAGCCGTGAGGCACGCATAAAACAGCAAACCACGTGACTTCCATAGGGAATGAATTGAAACGGCCTTATGCTTCACGTAAGGCATAAGCCATAAAGCGCTTGTTTTAACTGTGTGTATGCGGCCTCAGAGTTATGGGGGTCCTTGACAATTAGATGCTTGAGAACCACTACTAGTGGACTCCTAATGTGCCATAATGTCAAAGTAAATCAGTACCATGACATATTGTGTACGGACAAATTGATGACCCCTGACAACAATGCATGTGGCATGCATCACATCACAGCAGGACACCTCAAATTTGCAATCAATAAAATCTGCCCATTACTGGCCTTGTGTTTTACAGGTCTGTTGGGTCATGGGGTCATGGGTACAATTTGTAGCTGTCCTTAAAGACAAGGCAGGTAAACTAAACAATAGCATTGACAACAATAGACCTATCGCTCTGGCCAGCATCCTCTCCAAAGTTTAGGAAACAATCATGCGTGTGCGCCTTGAAATGTTTGTCCTGACTGCAGATAACCAGTTTGGATTTAAAGAAACACGGCACAGACTTATGCATCTTTGCACTTAAAGAACTGATTGCCAGCTACAGTAGCCATAATTCCACTGTCTTCATGCTTCATTGTCATTGATGTGTCTCAAGCTTTTGACAGGATTAACCACTAAAACATGTTTCACAAGCTGCTTGATAGAAGCACACCTAGACACATTGTACGTATACTGGTGTTTTGGTATGCAAATCAGAAAATGCAGGTCAAATGGGGTAATGTTACATCTGCCCATTTCTCAGTTAGCAATGGTGTACGCCAAGGGAGGATTTTGTCTACCGTTTTATTCAACGTTTACATGAATGATCTATCCATTGAATTAAACAAGTGCAATATGGGCTGTCTGATAGGTAACTCTATCATCAATCAGCTTATGTACGGTGTACGCTGATGACCTGGTCGTGCCAAGTCCTTACAGTGGAGGGTTACAGCAGCTATTGAAAGTTTGCTCAAAGTATGCCAATGATCATGACATAAATTATAATGCAAAAAAGAGTATGATTATGAGAAGCCATGAGGACAAGAAATCGTCTTTCCTAGCCTTTTACCTATGTGACAGTCATCTATCTGTGTGCCAGGAAATCAAGTATCTGGGACACATTGTTACTGACAATATCCAAGATGATAGAGATATGTGCCGCATACTTTATGCCCAGGCCAATATGCTGCTTTGCAGGTTCAGTGTGTGTTCTGATCCTGTCAAGTGTGCACTTTTTAAAGCATTTTGCACTCCCATGTATACAGCCTTCTTGTGGTGCACATACAAGAAGGGTAGTATGCGGAGGCTTAAGGTGGCATACAATGATGCCCTGAGGATTCTACTTAAGGTCCCTAGATGGCATAATGCCAGTCACTTATTTGTGACATGTGGTATCCACACTTGTGAGGCTCTCTTACCAAAAGTCAACTCATTGTAAGGTAACAACATCATCTAATAAAATAAAATGTCTATAATATCAATATAATATCTAATAAATCTAATATAATACAGTGACGTTGTTAGACCTTCAATAAAGTGAGTCCCGGGACTCACTGGTTGTCATTTGAATGAGTCCCACTAATCTTAGATTAGATGTAGGCCTATTTGACAGTGCAGAAGCATAATTGCTTCGATGCCTATAACAGTAACGAGTGTCAACGAGCGTCAGCTGGACCTGCACACCTGCCCTCAGTGCTCTAATTTGAAAGTGACTGGAGTCTGTCTCATTTCTCTGCAAAAGCCCTTGAATATGATGGAATATGATTAAGGATTACTGTGATTATGGTAAGCTCACATTTCATATCACTCCTGTAACTTATTTAAAAATGATTTTTAAAAAAATAACGTAAAAAAGCAATACTAAACACAGTGCAATTAAATGTTACTAGCTCTGGGCAAGTGTTCTAAACACAAATAACAAGTAAACAATACTAATCACAGTGCAAATAAATGTTACTAGCTCTGGGCAAGTGTTCTAAACACAAATAACAAGTAAACAATACTAAACACAGTGTAATTAAATGTTGCTAGCTTTGGGCAAGTGTTCTAAACACAAATAAGAAGTAAACAATACTAATCACAGTGCAATTAAATGTTACTAGCTCTGGGCAAGTGTTCTAAACACAAATAACAAGTAAACAATACTAAACACAGTGTAATTAAATGTTACTAGCTTTGGGCAAGTGTTCTAAACACAAATAAGAAGTAAACAATACTAATCACAGTGCAATTAAATGTTACTAGCTCTGGGCAAGTGTTCTAAACACAAATAACAAGTAAACAATACTAATCACAGTGCAATTAAATGTTACTAGCTCTGGGCAAGTGTTCTAAACACAAATAACAAGTAAACAATACTAATCACAGTGCAATTAAATGTTACTAGCTCTGGGCAAGTGTTCTAAACACAAATAACAAGTAAACAATACTAATCACAGTGCAATTAAATGTTACTAGCTCTGGGCAAGTGTTCTAAACACAAATAACAAGTAAACACTACTAAACACAGTGCAATTAAATGTTACTAGCTCTGGGCAAGTGTTCTAAACACAAATAACGAGTAAACAATACTAATCACAGTGCAATTAAATGTTACTAGCTCTGGGCTAGTGTTCTAAACACAAATAACAAGTAAACAATACTAATCACAGTGCAATTAAATGTTACTAGCTCTGGGCAA
>NW_027660619.1:0-45000 GCF_963280865.1 Gymnoscopelus braueri | reverse complement strand
GTGCCTTCAGATCAGGAAGACAATGATTTATCGTATTACAAGTTTCCTGAAATTGTATATTTTAATATACAAATTAGCCATTTAGTCCATGAGCCAGAGCCCCAAAATTGAGCCAGATAAAAACCTTTGACTCCAACATCTTAACAAAATGAATGTTGACTCTGGCTTTGTCCAATGTTCCAATGTTGATTCTGGAAAGTTATCCAAATTCGGGCTTATTTTCCTAATGCCTAATTTGCATATTTAAATATACAATTTCAGAAAACTTGTAATACAATAAATCATTGTCTTCATGTCAGTAATCAACTGGGGAAGTTTCATAATGATATATTTTTTTAAAATGTTGTCATTTTTTCACCTGTCATGCACGTATGGGGAAAATAACAAAATGTGTGATAACTATGAAAAAGCTGCTCCTGTGGAAAGGTTATCATACATTTATGTACTTATATTGACACTATAAACAATTTAATATAGGTATGGTTTTGCCCTCTCTTTCGATAATGAAATCTTGTCTGGCTCATGGACTACCAGCTGGGCAACGCAGGTGCACTCAAATCAGGTTGATTCCACAGGTATATTGGCACGTATAGCGTCCCTCGATGACGCAGCCCAGCTGGGTGCTTGCCCAGCACCGCCTCTGCCCCAATGACTCTCCCCGTTGAGGTGCTTACCTGACAGGCGGTTGCCTAGCGAAACTCCAAAAAAACAGTAACACATACACTGTAATTACTCTCTCAAAAGACAGACAATTATGACAGTCCGGCCCAAAACCGGACGAATGGCCACCCTACAAACACACACACACACACACACACACACACACACACACACACACACACACACACACACACACACACACACACACACACACACACACACACACACACACACACACACACACACACAATACAAACACAATGGTCTTACACCTGCATTAGGCTAATACATCACATTGTACATCAGCATGTTCAAATCGGATACAGGATAGGTGGGCACTAGGGACATCTGGGCACCTCGATGTACAATTGGCTATTTTGTCCAAAATGTTTGAAAAATGGTATTAAGTAATGTAAAGTATACATGATGTGAACATGCACTGTACATCATTATTAGACTTAATGTTGTCCTTCAACCAACCATTTTCCCAGCACTATTTTCCCATCAATCAGCTGACTCTCTCTCTCTCACTCACACACACACACACACACACACACACACACACACACACACACACACACACACACACACACACACACACACACACACACACACACACACACACACACACACACACACACACACACACACACACACAGGGTGCATTTACCTACAGTGTTGGGGCTGTTATCATCTCAGCATTGGATTTTCTTTGCAGTATTTGAATCATTAAACAGCTTGTTAGTGCAGTCCATGCTGTTGCAGCCCTGTCCGTGTCTAACTAACTATAAGCTAGTATGATATATTAACGTAACCTCACATGCAGCAACTTATTTTTGGTAGAGCAATGTTAGATGCACCTTATTTTGTTTCGCCCGCTTGAGCATGTCTGTGCCAGCATGTTATGAAACCTCTCTCTGACATACATAGCTCTGGTCCAGAGTGTTGCAGGGAGTTCTAACGTGCTGTGTACAGACCGTCTGACACAAGGTGCAGATTCAAAAGGTTCTGAGTCTCTGACACATCTCCACTCTCCACTCATAGACTTAACACAGTTGTTCTTCCCACTGTTTGTTTTTAAGAACAAAGCATTTTCTTTTTAGAAGGGCCGGGGCTCTCTCTTCCACCGCACGGCCACACAGCGCACATTTATCCTCACACGTCAATGAGGAAATCTCACACAAGCACGCACACACACATACACACGTGCGAGCGGCACCCCCAGGGTCCTAGCGCCCTTCGTATACAGCACACAAACACACACAGGCACGCAGGCAGACACACTGCATTGACGCAAACAGATTTGTTTTTCTCCCCCTTTACCCGGGAGTCTGGGACAAACTATGTCCCCTACGGGACACGCCTCTTTTGCTTCAAATACGGGGCTAATACCCGGCTAATACGGGACTGTTGGCAACCCTAAGCGTGAGACACGTGCAAAACGCTCTCACACACTGACTCACACATACATTGTATTTCTTACGCCGTCCGAGGCGTGCCCCTGTTCTAGTTAAACCTGAAATCAAGAAGCTGATCAAATGCCTTGTAGCATTTTCTAACACCTCAGCAGCCTGGTAATGGGTGTGAACTAGGGATGGGGGAGAGGAGAAGAGAGGAAAGGAGGCGGGGAGAGGGGGGGGAGGGGAGGGGAGGGGAGAGGAGAGGAGAGGAGAGGAGGGGAGGACTGTCTGTCTGTCTGTCTGTCTGTCTGTCTGTCTGTCTGTCTGTCTGTCTGTCTGTCTGTCTGTCTGTCTGTCTGTCTTTCTGTCTGTCTGTCTTCCCTCGTTTAAGTTATGTGTGAATTGCTATGGATGGATGTGGAATTAATTTCTATTAACAAATGACACAGAAGCTAAAGTTATTTATGTCTGTCTGGATATCAATTGAATGTTTCTGCATGTCAACTTGGTTTTATGAATGGAAGTGAACCTGTAACCAGGTGACTACAACCCACGGATAAGGAGTATTATGCCTAATTAATCACAGCTGTGGGTGTGACGTCACTTTATAAGTATGTCGATCACCCACACACTCTCTCTCTCTTTTATTTATTATTTTTGCCAACCATGAATCATCCTGGTGCCTGGTGGTATTCACCTTATTCTTGATAGGTTTGGACTTTTAACAGGGGTCAGTTACGAAATGCAGCCACCTGTAGGTGCTCTTTTAGAGGGTTATGAAGGAGGGTAAGGAGTCACACTTTGTTATGACTGTTGGTAGCGAGTTCTACATTTTGTTGCCATAGCAGTAGAACAAATTGAACCCCTTGTTTGAGCCGAATCTGTGTTGAACGTGATTTGTGGAGCTACCTCTGGTGTTGTGATTGTAAACGTCTTTAATGTTATTGAAGTAGACAGGTACATGGGTGTCTTTGGAAAATGCAAGCCATATGAGCTTGTAGATCGTTTATTTTTTAATATAGTGTCAAATAGGCTTAAATAGGTTTACATGCTGATGCTTTATTAACTCATTTAGCTGGGGACCCCCTGCATTTAGGGAACCAAAGACATTCATGAATGACTGTATTTTATAATATTTTTCTTTATTTATGTTTGTTTTTATTTGTTTGTGTTTAGATTGTATTTTTCTTAGGTTTTTGATGAATTCAATGTCTCAATTTAAATGTAATCCATACTGGCATATCTGAAAGAATAAATCAGAGAGAGGGGAAGAGAAGAGGAGACTTATGGACATTTAGTAGAGTAGTTACTGGATAGATCTGCTGTTATTTTTTCTGACAGGGTTATTATTGCTGGTCAGTCAAAGCATGCCGTTTTATGTCACCTTTCCCTTTGTTGCTGACATCAATCATGTCCGACTGTTACACACGGTGCAAAGTGACAATACTCGTCATTCTACTTTTCTTTATGAACTCATGTTCCTTGCTCCATTGTTCGCTGAATGAAGTTTTCCGTTTTGGCAACTTTGGTTAAATCTACCGCAGATTATCTGTATTACAACTACAGTAGTTCTACTTGGTGTCAGTTTCATTCGACCCGCATCCACATAAACAAGCGTGGGATAAGGGAGGAGTGTTCAGTCAGTGTGAGTGACTGTTGGGAGCGAGTCTATGACTAAATTAAATGGACACACGCAGCAATGCATACTATAGCCAATGAGCTGCCAGCTGATATTATAGTCTATACCAATGAAACGGGAGATGGACAGAGATATGTAAATATAAACTGTGACGACTGAACCAGACCAACACTCAGAGACAGTGTTTGTGAAGGCCTCACAGGGCATTTTATTTAGAATAGACGGCACAGTGGAAGGGGAAAGCCCCGCTGACATTTCAGCATAATCAATAAATAAATAATAAACACAACTTCTTCCCGGTTGGGGTTTCCGTGCCTAATTTGTCCATGCGTTTCTCCTTCATGCACTTTGTCCTGGGTTCCATTCCACGGACATATCCATATCTGTCACTGTCGGGTCCTATGTTAACATATAACACATAGACTCTGAATTAACACCAAGAAATGAGGAGGAGAATGAGTGTAGGTTCGCTTACAGCCTGAGCACCTGTCTGGTCAACGTGGAGAGTCAGTGAATACTGAGGCAGAGACGGTGCTTTTGTTATAAGCAGGTATATTGGCACGTAGCGTCCCTCGATGACGCAGCCCAGCTGGGGGCAAGGCCTGCATGGCCCAGCACCGCCTCTGCCCCACTGACTCTCCCCGTTGAGGTGCTTACCTGACAGGCGGTTGCCTAGCGACACTCCAAAAAACCAATAACACATACACTGTAATTACTCTCTCAAAAGCCGTACAATTATGCGTCCGGCCAGAGGATGCGCCTGACGGAGGACAGCTGGTTCAAAAACCGGACTGTCCGGCCCAAAACCGGACAAATGGCCACCCTAACACACACACCACCTTTGCTCTATAATAGCTCAAAAAACATCACTGATTCAATGTGTTCTGACATTCTCTGTGCAGTACAGCGTTGCACAACAGAGCTTAAATTAGGCTTTAGAAACTTATGGTGTTTGTTTGTCCTCAATGAACAGAGCTGCCAACTCTCACACAATCAGCATGAGACACATCACATGACGCTCTTCACATACATTGTATTTCTTACACTGTCCGAGGAGTGTCCTGTTCTAGTTAAACCTGTAATCAAGAAGCTGATCAAATGCCTTGTAGCATTATCTAACACCTCATCAGCCTGGTAATGGGTGTGAACTATAGCTATTTAACCCCACACTCACATCAACAACTCTGTGGCACACACACACAAACACACACACACACACACACACACACACACACACGCGCACACACACACACACACACACACACACACACACACACACACACACACACACACACACACACACACACACACACACACACACACACACACACACACACACACACACACACACACACACACACACAGCTGGCAGGCAGCCATTTTAAGGTGACGGTTTCAACCTCTGATTAATGTCGCTCCGATGTCTACTATTGTCTCCATCAGGCCAAAGGCGTGGCCGAGACTATGTTTTACACACTGTCTGTGTACCAGCAGGAGTTCTCATAGGCTGTTAGAGCGAGTGGGGCGTGTTTTTAATGTCTTTGTGAGTTCTCATAGGCTGTTAGAGAGAGTGGGGCGTGTTTTCAATGTTTATGTGCGTCGATCCCCAGTGATGGTGGTTTTAAGACTTCCATGTGATGCATGGCTATGCGTCAGGCTGACAGGGCTGTCCTGATGTGGGTCTGGATCACTGGACAGTCCTGCTGGTCCCACGTGGATCTCCACGAGGAGTTGCTGGCTCCTATAGGCCCAAGACAGGTGCTCGTTGTGGGCGGACATACTGTAGGTATGAGGGTGGGTCTCTGGTGTTGTCAGGCAGACAGTGATATCCCAGTAATATTACCAGGGCTCACCACTTATCATGATGTCCTGGGCTGTTCCCTTCTCCCCTCTCCATGGTTAAAAAGCCTTCAGAACAATAACACAGAGTCTGAGCATTAGGTGAATGCAGGAAGCAATGCTTGTGTCCCCCCCCCCCTCCTTTACTAGAAGTATCACTGAGTGGAAAAGTACTAGGTGGGAGCGGCCATGCCAGCACGCTCTGTCTCACACACACACACACACACACACACACACACACACACACACACACACACACACACACACACACACACACACACACACACACACACACACACACACACACACACACACACACACACACACACACACACACCGTCTTTGTCTCATCTTAGAAGCTATGTTCAGAATGTTGTCAGGTGAGTGACGTCACCTCCACAAACACATCATGCCACATCAGTACACATCATCTCTGTGGTCATGTGATCACTAAGTATCAGTCACATTGTTCAGATTCCATTCCAATTTAATAAGACTGCCTTTCAAATTCAATGGGCCTGTTTAGTTAGGCCATCCACCCTGGTGGGGATTTTTTGCTCTGAGGAGCACACCTTTCTAGGTGGGAGGAGAGGAGAGGAGAGGAGAGGAGAGGAGAGGAGAGGAGAGGAGAGGAGGGGAGGGGAGGGGAGAGGAGAGGAGAGGAGAGGAGAGGAGAGGAGAGGAGAGGAGAGGAGGGGAGGGGAGGGGAGGGGAGATGAGGAGAGGAGGGGAGGGGAGGGGAGGGGAGGGGAGGGGAGGGGAGGGGAGGGGAGAGGAGAGGAGGGGAGATGAGGGGAGGGGAGAGGAGAGGAGAGGAGAGGAGAGGAGAGGAGAGGAGAGGAGAGGAGAGGAGAGGGGAGGGAGGGGAGGAGAGGAGAGGAGAGGAGAGGAGAGGAGAGGAGAGGAGAGGAGAGGAGAGGAGAGGAGAGGAGAGGAGAGGAGAGGAGAGGAGGGGAGGGGAGGGGAGGGGAGGGGAGGGGAGGGGAGAGGAGATGAGGAGAGGAGGGTTGAGGAGAGAGGAGAGGAGAGGAGAGGAGAGGAGAGGAGAGGAGAGGAGAGGAGAGGAGAGGAGAGGAGGGGAGGGGAGGGGAGGGGAGGGGAGAGGAGAGGAGATGAGGAGAGGGTTGAGGAGAGAGGAGAGGAGAGAGGAGAGGAGAGAAGTACACTGATATATATGCTTTAATCAAAAACACTTCTATTAATCAAACCACTTGACTGTATGAATGATTATCTGTCCAAATCAGCTGGTAGAGGAAGCTGTCTGTCTGTCTGTCTGCCTGCCTGCCTGCCTGCCTGCCTGCCTGCCTGCCTGCTTGCCTGCCTGCCTGCCTGCCTGCCTGCCTGCCTGCCTGCCTGCCTGCCTGCCTGCCTGCCTGCCTGCCTGCCTGCCTGCCTGCCTGCCTGCCTGCCTGTCTGTCTGTCGGTCTTCCCTCGTTTAAGTTATGTGTGAATTGCTATGGATGGATGTGGAATTAATTTCTATTAACAAATGACACAGAAGCTAAAGTTCTTTATGTCTGTCTGGATATCAATTGAATGTTTCTGCATGTCAACTTGGTTTTATGAATGGAAGTGAACCTGTAACCAGGTGACTACAACCCACGGGATAAGGAGTATTATACCTAATTAATCACAGCTGTGGCACATAGCAGTAGAACCAATTGAACCCCTTGTTTGAGCCGAATCTATGTTGAACGTGATTTGTGGAGTTACCTGTGTTGTGATTGTAAACGTCTTTAACGTTATTGAAGTAGTTAGACAGCCACATGGATATCGTTGTGGTGTAGCGTATCTTGTAGACCTGGGTCTATTCCACGAAACCTGGATTAGGGATAAACTGGGTTTAATCGGCTATCCTGGCTTAAATTATCCAGGAATCGGTTTCACGAAAGCTGAGTTAGCTCGGCAGATTAACATAGCCAGTAAACCTGGATATGTTTATCCATGATCCTGTTTCACAAAAGAAAATTGAAGCAATCCTGCCTTAGTTACCATGGCAATTTAGCTGTGAAGTTAGCCTGGTCCGGACCAGGCTAACAGCCAAGCTTTATTAATCCAGTGCCTTGTTCTTCAAGTTTTGTGAAATAGCTGTTAGTCCAATGACTCCAATCATAAACCAATGAGTTTTTCCACACTTATTCAATTCTTATGCGAAAATCGAAGATCTACAAGCCCGAAATGTTTTTGTCTTATGGCGGCCGGGGGTCCCCGGCCCCCCATGGACCCCCGCCCCCGTGGACCCCCGGACCCCCCGTGTACCCCGGCCCCCTGTGTACCTCCGGACCCCCGTGGACCCCCGGACCCCCATGGACCTCCGGACCCCCGTGGACCCCCATGGACCCCCCATGGGGGGCCCGGCCCCCCCGTGTACTCCCGGACCCCCGTTGACCCCGTGGACCGTGGACCCCGGCCGCCAAAAGGCAAGCTTTTCCCTTGTAGATCTTCGATTTTAGAAATTTGAAATTAGAAAATTATTCTAAGTGTTTATAATTATAATTCCAACATTCACTTAAACTCCTTATGTTTAAACCTAACTGAATTATATATTTATGGATTTGTATCCACCTTTATTCACCTTTATTCACCTGTATTCACCTTTTGAGGAACAGGCCCCAGGGGCCTGTTCCTCAAAAGGTGAATTAAAAAAGCCTGGCCTTAAGCCAAATCCAGGCTTGACAAAGTCGGGTCCGAAAAGCCTCGTTTATTCCGTTCCTCAGACGCCAAGCCAGGCTGAAAAGGAGCAACTTTGTCGAGCTAGGCTATGTCAAGACAGGCTGTGTCCAGCCAGGATAATGAAGCCAGGCTGAATGGGCGGGGATTTGCCGGCGACGTATTTCTATAAAAGACCATGAACTCGAGCGCAGATTCCTTGAACTTGACCAATCACGGAGTCGAAAACCAGAGCAGCGTTCTTCTCTGTGGCTGAATAGCAGCACTGCAGCAGCTCATGAAATCATACAAGGAAGTAAAATGTATTTAAGCAAGAAAGGAAACGCGACTGCAATAAATAGATCCAGGGAGAAAGCATGGCAAAGTATTGCAAGCACACACAGTGGCCCTCATTTATCAACGCAAGCTTATAAACCGGCTTATATTTTTCCATATATTCGGCCGTACACCAACGTCAAAGTCACATTTATCAACGAATCCTACACAGCTGATCCGAGCCTACATTTGGTCCCAGGCTTGATAAATGTCACGGCTGGAACCTAGCGTCATTTAAATAACACGCCCTTAAATATTCTCAAAACGCCCCGATTTTACGACATGAAGAAGGACCAGAATACGACCAAAGACATCAAAAGCCAATGAGAAAGAGTTTCCCCCGCCTGCCTCGCCACACACGCCTGCCCCTCTCTCTCTCTCTCTCCTCTCTCTCTCTCTCTCTCTCTCTCTCTCTCTCTCTCTCTCTCTCTCTCTCTCTCTCTCTCTCTCTCTCTCTCTCTCTCTCTCTCTGCTGTGTTTTTCATGTATTGTAATCCGTACCGTTACCGTAGCGGTACAATCTTTGTCACGTAGGCTTGTAGCCTACATGAATGACATATTATGATACCAATCACATCGCCATGAATGGAATACGTTTGTATATTAATTTATTTAACCCATACCGAGCAGTGCACAAGCAGTCATGTAGGATATTCCATGAAAAGATCGTCGGCAGTCCCGACCGCGGGACTCCCGAGTCCCGACGCAAAAGCGCTCGTATATTTTGAAAATAGCAGATCTACAAGCTCACAACGCGTCGCGATGCGACCCGTTTTTGAGCTTGCAGATCTGCTATTTTAAAATAGCCAATGCAACTGAATGACTGTTAAAGCAGTTTGTTTAAATTACTTTATAAAATGTTATATTTTCACAGGGATTAATTATTAGTGTAGATATACATTTATGAGTGGATTAAGTGTCCAGATGCCTGTCAGACAGTCAGACAATGCTGCTCCGCAGGTCTAGAATGGAATAAACGGGCGCAGCCAACGTCAACAACTGGTCTCGACCACGACCAGACGTGAGATCTCAGCGTATGGTAGGATGAAGCCCACGTCAGGATATATTGATAAATGCCGAAAGGTGCGGTGATCTCGCCCTACGCCCATTATTTGGGCTGCACCGCGTTGATAAATGAGGGCCAGTGTGTACATATTTTTTGTTTTTGATTGTATTGCTGTATTGCTGTATTGCAGATTAGTAGTTTTCGTTCCCTACCTATGTTGAATACACTTATTGTAAGTCGCTTTGGATAAAAGCGTCTGCTAAATGACTGTAATGTAATGTAATGTAATGTTGTATTACGCTTTCTGCTTTGGCAATGTAAACGTATGTTTTCTCATGCCAATAAAGCCCCTTTGAATTGAATTGAATTGTGTGTGTGTGTGTGTGTGTGTGTGTGTGTGTGTGTGTGTGTGTGTGTGTGTGTGTGTGTGTGTGTGTGTGTGTGTGTGTGTGTGTTTGTGTGTGTGTGTTTGAGACGGACGGGCAACGGGACGAACGGGAACGGGACGGGACGGGACGAGACGGGGGGGGGGGTTGTACTGCGACGGGGGCCACAACGGGACAGGACGGGACGGGACGGGACGGGACGGGACGGGACGGGACGGGGCGGGACGGGGGGTTGACCGCGACAGGGGGCCGTGACGGGATGAGCGGGACGGGACGGGACGGGACGAGACACGCAATAAATAACCCCACATTTGCAAGACCACTTTGGTAGAGGTTTGGGTTGTGTAGTTACCTTGCCATCATGATGTAACTCCAAAGGTGGACAAGAAATAAAAAATAATTTCTCCATTGACTAGAAATTGATCATTTAAAATATGCTCCTCATTGACTTACACAGAGGCTCCTTTAAACCCATAACTAATCATTTATATATATATATATTATATATATATATATATATATATATATATATATATAGGGTTAGTTACGGGTATATGTGTGTGTATGTATGTGTCAGACATTTTTTATAATATTTTTAAAAAAAAGTAATATATTATCAAACATCTAACAACAAGATGACTATAGTGTTAACTATAACAGAGTGACAATTACATTGAAACAATTATGATTATGATTCATGGTCACACACTATTTCAGTAATTAATTTGATTATATCTTATTGTATTTATTTCATTTTATTTGAATGCAGGGTCATTAAAATGAGTCCATATACAAACACATGTTTTGAATTAACTGTGGAAAAACTTGAAGAACAAGGCACTAGATTAAGTAAGCTTGGCTGTTAGCCTGCTCCTAACCAGGCTAACTTCACAGCTAAATTGCCATGGTAACTAAGCTAGGCTTGCTTCAATTCTCTTTTGAGGAATCGGATAAGGCTAAACTTAGCCAGGGTGAACTGGCTAAACTAATCTTCAAGATAATTCACCTTTTGAGGAACCGACTCAGCTCTATTCCTATAAAAGACCATGAAAGTCGATAGCAGAATCCTTGAACTTGACCAATCATGGAGCCCAAAACCAGAGCGGCGTTCTTCTCTGTGGCTGAACAGCAGCACTGCAGCAGCTCATGGAATCATACAAGGAAGTAACATTTATAATAAGCAAGAAAGGAAACACGGCCACAATAAATATAGATCCAGGGAGAAAGCGTGGCAAAGTATTGCCAACAAATTAAAGGCACAAGTTGTCCAAAACTATGCAATTAATTTATATACAAATCCATAAATATATGATTTAGTTAGGCTTAAACATAAGGAGTTTAAGTGAATGTTGGAATTATAATTATAAACACTTAGAATAATTTTCTAATTTCTAATTTCTAAAATCGAAGATCTACAAGTGAAAAGCTTGCCTTTTGGCGGCCGGGGGTCCCCGGTCCACGGGGGTCAACGGGGGGCCGGGGGTCAACGGGGGTCCGGGAGTACCCGGCCCCCCGTATACTCCCGGACCCCCGTTGACCCCCAACAGAGGTCCGGGGGTCCACGGGGGCAGGGGTCCACGGGGGTCCGGAGGTCCATGGGGGTTCAGGGGTCCACGGGGGTCCGGAGGTACACGGGGGCGGGGGTCCACGGGGGGCCGGGGACCCCCGGCCGCCATAAGATAAAAACATTTCGGGCTTGTAGATCTTCGATTTTCGCATAAGAATTGAATAAGTGTGGAAAAACTCATTGGTTTATGATTGGAGTCATTGGACTAACAGCTATTTCACAAAACTTGAAGAACAAGGCACTGGATTAATAAAGCTTGGCTGTTAGCCTGGTCCGGACCAGGCTAACTTAAATACCTAAACCTAAATTGCCATGGTAACTAAGGCATGATTGCTTCAATTTTCTTTCGTGAAACCGGATCATGGATAAACATATCCAGCTTTACTGGCTAAGTTAATCTGCCGAGCTAACTCAGTTTTCGTGAAACCGATTCCTGGATAATTTAAGCCAGGATAGCCGATTAAACCCGGTTTAAACCCGGTTTATCCCTAATCCAGGATTCGTGAAATAGACCCCAGGCCCATTGCAAGTTGTTGTACTCTGTCCTCTACCCTGAGCCATCCCACCCTAGCATTATGAGCAGGGGTTAGATGAGTTGTAGATTTAAGGCCAAGCAGTAGCTTGACCAGTTTGTTTTAGGATGTCTGGAGCCTTGTTTTTAAGGCCTTTGTGGTGCTATGGTACCATGAGGTGCATGCATAATCAAAGTGAAATTGGATGAGTCCTCAGTTCATGACTAATATTCATACTTAAATGATTGACATTTGGAGGATTCCCCTTGTTACCCTGGTAACGCTTTGAACTGTGGGTAAATCCCTTAGACAAAGTCTGCATGGATGCTGACTTACAGAAAAGACTGACAGACAGACAGACAGACAGACAGACAGACAGACAGACAGACAGACAGACAGACAGACACAGACCTCACGTAAGTCAGTGAGTCAGTGAGGGAGCGGATTGGAATTGGGCCCATATATTGGCCACTTCCTTTCTTGTAGGCTGCAGGTGTAATGCAGGTAATCAGCAGTGTTGCCAAATTTTGCAAGAGAAACAAGCGGTCAGGTTTATGAAAACAAGCCCAAAAGAAGCAACAAGGCTACGTTTTACCACTATTTGAAAATACATTAAATAGCAGATATACAAGCTCACAACAGGTCACATCGCAACATGTTTTGAGCTTGTAGATCTGCTATTTACAAACAATATTGGGAAATAAAGTTAATAATAAACTATATTTTGGGATGGGGGTCCTTAAATACATAATGCTGTCCATTAATGTGGAGTTTACACAAGATTTTGACTGAGTGAGTTCTGTATACAATCCATGCAACTCGGTTTTATATTTGATTTTATAGAAGACACTATGAATCTCTCATTTAACTGTTTATAATGTATCTAATAATACTAATGATAATATTAATTCAAATGGAATAGTCGGAACCAATAACTAATCGGACCCAGTTCATGTTGCAAGTTCATGTTGCAGATGTTGCTATTGAGGGGTTTCAGAGCCATGTAGCTTTTCCCACTAAGAATATAAAACTATCTTTTACATTGTTCTATATTCAATATTCTATTACTGTGATAATTTAAAGGTAGGGTAAGTGAATATTGCTTTTTTAAATAAGCGGTAAATAGCTCTATATTTTATAGCAATGATTACTATCACAATATAGAGCTATTTAACACTGTTACTGAACAAACACTCTATAGTAATTACCATAATATAGAACTTTAAACTAAAAAAATAAAATAAAAAAAAACTTTTGTTGTTACCAAAGATTATCTCTTACCCTACCTTTAATAATAATAATACATTTCATTTATATAGAACTTTTCATGACATCAAATGCAGCCCAAAGTGCTTTACATAAAAAAATAGAGATCAACAAAAGAAAAATAATGCAATATTAAACAAGATTAAAAACAATAAGATCAGGAACAAATTAAAAGGATTCAAAATTAAAATAATTCAAGAAAATAGCAAGAACAATACATCACTACATCACTTTAGAAGGATTCCAGACTCTAGACCTATTAAAATGTATTAGGCCTATCTACATTTACACAGAACTCAATAATCATTATACTATACTCTCCTCTCTGTCTTTTAAAGGTTGTGTCATTTGAGGAGATCTTTGCTGTCCATTGATGAGGAGTTTACACACAACATTTTGACTTAGTGAGTTCTGTATATAATCCATGCAACTTTGTTTTATATTTTATTTTATAGAAGATACTCCGATCATCTGTCATTTAACCATTTATAATTTCTCTCCATTTCACACAGCAAACTTCAACCACTATCCATGTTTTAACTGTACTGAAAATAAATGTCTAACTGTGTTTGTATGCCGTCTATCCTCCTTAATGTGGTCCATGTGCACCATCTATTGGACAAACTGTAAAACTACACCACTTGATCTGTGATTTCTCTGCTGTAGTTTTAAAGTGATTGTCTCAGAAGTAGACTGACCACTTGGTTAGGTTTGACACCATTTAATGTAACGTAGCTCTTTAGTAAACAGAACATGCAGTTTCAGGTTGGGATACAGAGTTTATCCAATCAGGAGAGAGAACTCACACAGGATAAAAAATCTGAACAAACACTCTATAGCAATGATTACTATCACAATATAGAGCTATTTAACACTGTTACTGAACAAACACTCTATAGCAATGATTACCATAATGTAGAACTTTAAACTTTAAACAAAAAAAGAAAAAATGTTTTGTTGTTACCAAAGATTATCTTTTACCCTACCTTTAATAATACACTTAATTTATATAGAACTTTTCATGACATCAAATGCAGCACAAAGCGCTTTACATAAAAAAATAGAGATCAACAAAAGACAAATAACACAATATTAAACAAGATTAAAAACAATAAGATGAAGAACAAATTAAAAGGAGACAAGATCAAAATTAAAATAATACAAAAAATAGCAAGAACAATACATCACTACATCACTTTAGAAGGATTCCAGACTCTAGACCTATTAAAATGTATTAGGCCTATCTACATTTACACAGAACTCAATAATCATTATACTTTCTCTCCTCTCTCTCTTTTAAAGGTTGTCTCATTTGAGGAGATCTTTGCTGTCCATTGATGAGGAGTTTACACACAACATTTTGACTTAGTGAGTTCTGTATACCAGATGGATTCTGTAATCCATTTAACTCTGTTTTATATTTTATTTTATAGAAGATACTCTGATCATCTGTCATTTAACCATTTATAATGTCTCTCTCTCTCTTATGTTTTGGAATGTGCGTTGCATTAGGTAATTTAACCTATTGTGCGTTCTGTTATGGAGCGAGTATGATATAATAAGAATACTGATGGTCTATAAACACACTGACATATTGTTTTAATATGATTTATTTTTAAATCATACTAAAGTCCTAGTAATAATAATAATAATAATAGTAATAATATTAATATTAATAAGGGTAATAATAATAATAATAATAATAATAGTAATAATAATAATAATAATAATAATAATAATAATAATAATAATAATAATGATAATGATAAGGGTAATGATAAGGATAATGATAATAATAATAATAACAATAAATATAGCTGCAATCAGCAATACGGGGGCCAAGTCATGCAATATTTAATATATGCAATATGCAAAACACAATATGTGTAATATCCCATTGAATCAGAACAGACTGAACATGAGCGAAAGTAGCCCATGTTATTAACACATGATTATTGGAAACAGCTGAGCAGAGTTCTGAGGGATTGTGGTTATCATAATGTGTCTCTTTATTATGTTGCTTATATGGCAGATTTCAAACAAATATTCAAGTAGGGTTTAGCTTTTGATCACCATTCACGTGGACATACATTAATTAATAAAGTCATGATATATCTGCTGCAATTTAAATTAAGCCTGAATAAGCCGAGGATCAAACTGGGGACTTTCTGACTGACAGGTAGACACTCTACCTACTGAGCTACTGCAACCCCAGAACTTAGATTGAGATTTATTTTTTTATGAAGCCATGCCCTATACAATATTCATTATCTCATGGAGGCTTCGTTTTTTTCCCCCATGTACATACTTCTATTCAACTGGGATGTTAGATAATGTTCCATAGATTGTGTGTAGAACGTGTAGATGTGTTCCTCGTGAGGCACATGTGTAAGCAAGTTGCATTGCTATGGGCCAAACGAGGCATTACATATGCCTTTTCAAAGTTCACAATTTCTAACGATTGTTTTAGCGCCCCCCCTTTGGCCAATTAGAGTAACATTTCTTTCAGCGCTATCTGGCAGGATACTCTACCATACTGCACAATTTCTTAAAAATGTGACTCTGCATTTATGTAGTTAGGGGTAGCAGAAGAAGAAGAAGGTGTTTACACACAGAGCATGCTTGGCCCCCTATTAAATGTAATCCATGAAAAATAAATGATACAGACATAAAGTATATACATGCATGAACAAAAGTACACGGCCAGCATAAATGTCACTGTTGTTGTTGTTGTCAATTGTTAACAGAAGAAGCCAGGAAGACAAATGGAGTCCAAGAGAAGAAAAATGGAGACACAGGTATGTTTATGTACAAACCAAACTAACTGAAGACCAGAGTGCAGTGTGTTTACATGCATTGTAGACGTTCACTGTAAGTAGTCAGACTTGAAACTTGAGTATCTTGGATCCTTGCATTCAGAGGTGTCTTTGAGTGAACACTTCACAGGTTATTTTTTTAAACGGCAAAACTTAGCAAATCTGCAAGCTATAATAGGCTAGTACCTACATATTTGACCACTGCACCATCCATCCAGCCCCCCAGGCTGGAACAGTTATTAGAAAGTTGACACTAAAGTTCTTCTTCATATTAAAAAAGGAAATGATAAAAATACTGGTATTAATTCACATTTAGCCTTTATAAAAGTGAAGCTCACAACGTGTCTTTTCTATTTTCACTATTTGAAACAGGGTTTAAGTTGTTAATTCATAAATCCACATTTTCCCTTTTCACTACTGGCTTATACTGTACTTTACATGACAAAATTACACAAAAGGGTCATGACTGTGCAACTTACACTGTGCAAAAATCTAAAGTGCTCAAACATCAGGTTACAATACATGTGCAAACATACATTAAGTAATAGAGGACCTCTCTGTTACATTGTAATCATTGCTATAGTGTTTGTTCAGTAACAGGAGTCTCCATGTCTCTCTACCTCTTTAGTAAACAAAATCTGAGCACCTGCAATTTGGCCTCTTATAAATCAATACTGAATATATTTGTGTTTATGTCCATCACAATTACACTGGAGTACCATTGCATTCCTGCATAACCTGTTGTGTGTGTTTATGAAAGTGAAGTATTGATTTGTAAAGCTTGTTCTAAAATAGCCGATCTACAAGCTCACAACGCGTTGCAGTAAGACACGTTGTGAGCTTGTAGATTCTTATTAAAAAAGCAAATGATAAAATATGCTAATTCACATTCTAGCTCTCATGAAAGTGAAGAATAGATTTACATAGAGCTACAAGCTTACAAGATGTCTTCTATTCTCATTATTTGAAACAAGTGGTTAATTCATAATGCACTTTTCCCCTTCCTAGAAATGTAGTGGAGTCAACAATACAATATTTGTCTTTGAATCCTAATGGAGTAAAATTTATAAATATCCCAAATACTTATAAATCCTAAAATCAAAATTACTTTGTTTGAGGCTGTCGTGGAAATAATATTCAAAGCAAAATAGTAGATTCACAACGCAGTGCGCTGCACCGCATTGTGCACTTGCAGATCTGCTATGTACGGAAGGATGCACATAATCGGCCCTAGCCAATCACAGATCGGAGGTCGACGGAGCTAAACTTTTTACAAACAACAAAGAAGAAATTTACTGGAACTTATCCCCTTTCCAAACCCACAAAGAAGACGCTGTTTATGGTGTTATAATATTCAAGTAATTATAACACGATAACGGTCGGGGGATCTTAGTATAATTTGAAATTCAATTACAAATCACTTTTTAAACAATTATTTTACTGATTTTCCTTTCAGAAACCAAATTAAATATTGCTCCATTTTTCAAATAGTCACTTCCAAATGAAAGCTTAGATTATACTAAGATCCCATGGTCACTTAGGGTGTGGGGGTATCTTAGTATAATCTGATATTCAATTCAAATTCACATCTGAAAAGTCTATTTTACTGATTTTCCTTTTAGAATCTAAATTAAACATTGCTTCATTTTTCCAATTTTCTAGCCCTAACCCACAAAAAAAAACAGGAAAATGCTCAATTTTTCTGATATTGTGCTTAGTATTTTGGCGTCTTTTGATTTGGGACTGACACTGAGAAAAGCTCAAAATAGGTTTTTTTTAAAAAAATTCATCCCAGAATAAAAATCAAAGAATGTCTTCATTTTTCCAATTTTCTAGCCCACCCAAAAATCTGGAAAATGCTCCATTTTTCTGATATTGTGCTTAGTATTTTGGCATCTTTTGATTTGGGACTGACACTGAAAAAAGCTCTTAAAAACGGCTTTTGCCATTTTTTCATTCCCAGAACAAAAATCAAAGAATGGCTTCAATTTTCCAAATTTTTAGCCTACCCAAAAATCAGGAAAATGCTCCATTTTTCTGATATTGTGCTTAGTATTTTGTCATCTTTTGATTTGGGACTGACAAAGGAAAACATCTTTATTTGTCTTTGTTTTTCAAAATGTCAGTCATCTTTTAATCTACATTTTTCATCAAAACAAAGATGTCACGTGACCACGTGTTACATCACATGGTCTTTGTCCTTCAAAGTAAAAGTTGTAGTCTAACATGTAAGCAATAGGATCTAAAGACAGTCATTAACACCACATCTAATGACTGTATGATGTTGTTTTTAATGCCTTTTCTGTCTTTTTTTTTAGATCAAAGCTACGGCTCACAAAAGTATCTTGCAAGACTACCAAACCTTTCTGGGACATAAAACCGTAAATCCCTTACAACTACTTGTGGTGTGGAAGCTCCACCAGCAGGGGTCATTCACTTTCCCCTTGTGCCTCCCAACTTCACAGCACCTTAGTAGTTTTACTGAGGTGCTGTCAACCTAACAACCTTTTTGTTCTTCTATACAAATATTTTCTTTCACATCAGGATTTAAAGGACGAGTTCACCCATTTTCAACCTGTCTTCATATAATTGTTCCTCAATAATGCTCATGATAATATGGCACCCATCGAAAAAAAATGTTCGATGGGGATAATAAAGATAATAGAATCTACAGGCTTTCTATTCCTGTTAGCACGCTATAATGGAAACCATTGTTCTCGCGTTAATAAAAACAAATATATACAATTTTAAATATTGAAGGGAAAAAAATCCTTTCTGTTGAACTGATAATCGGCTGATTCTTTGACCAGATCCGAGAGCCCCTATGAGAAGTAAGTAAAATCGATATGTAAGGCTTAGGCTGTGAAAACCAACTAGGCTGATGAGTTGTCTGATGCTTATCTAAGAGTTAATGTCGCTCGGGCTCACTGATGAACTCCCTTAGCCATGATGTCAGTCCTGATGAACTCCCTTAGGACTTTGATGTTTGTCCTGGACGTTTTGGTTATCTCCATATATGGAGTTCCAGTAGGGGTTCTCTGATGTCAGAGCTAGGTATGTTAGGTATCTCCACGATAATCGTCTGGGAGAGATTCTATGATGTGTTGGAGATTTCAGCTATTTAAACAACGGACAAATTGTGCAATGACATAATTTGTCGTGCGTCCGTCCATTGTATTGGTTAAATTAAGAGCAGACATGACTGTTAAAATCAAGTGTATTTATTAATCAAGCAGTAAGTTAAAAGTTAGAGAAATGTACTTAACAGAGATCTCTGGGCTCACACTAGCTTTCCTTATCAGCAACAAATTGCATCAAGGTCACCTCACTAAGTCTGAGCCCTCTTATCTGTCCCTAGAGCCCCTATATACTGAAATGTGGGATGGTCTTCAGGTTGGTTCGTCACTTGACTCAGCATTTGTCTTCAAACAATGGGGGGGGGGGGCATTTCTCTCCAACCTGCATCTTTCTAAGATTAGGGAAGGACAGAAAGGAACAGAAACCACAAATGCATACACATGTACAGACAGATGACCTCTCATCACTTCAACGGCCGGGCCATCTGACAGTTTTGTCTTCTTTATTGGGACAGCAATTAAACAACAGTAATTAAAGCAATCGCATATTCTTATAATACCAACTAGTATTAACTAAAGCTTTAAAGGGATATCAATTGCCATCAGATGTCAGACTTGGGGAGGTTAATTGTCTCCATCTATGGGAATCTCCATTTGGGAAGGTTGTGATCAAATAGGTCACTAAAGTCGGGACTGAATAGGTCATTCATCCCATTAGGTTTCTGGGCACCTTGCCATGATCTTGCGGTGTTATCCATCTATGGCTAATGCTGGCAAGTATGCCCTGAACGTTCTTTATACTTTCACTGGTAGATGCGTTTCTGAAGTGTCCATAGCCCTCCTATGAGACACAGACTGAGAAGAAAAAAATCACACAATTATAGCAGGAGCATTAGTGAGGATCTATGAAGATAGGTTGAAAATGGGTGAAGTCGTTCTTTAATGATCATTAGACTAATAACCCATTACCCATTATCAATAAGTAACCCACCTATATCCCAAACTCCCTCCCCAGTCAGAGTTCATAGTTTTATTGAATGTAGAATTATGTGCAGGATGTCATTTGTATATGTGAGGGAACTTAATTTACTGTCTTTCCCTAGGAAAGACAGTAAAAAGTAGGACTGACCGTGGGTAGCTACCTGGGATGTAAGTTGGGGCTTGATCAACCCCGGCTGGGTCACCTGGGCGAGGGTTCATGTTGCAAGACCCGAAACACCCTATGACCCCAGGCTACAACACTGATGATACATCCCAGGTGCATCCATGTGATGTATTCTTTATTGTATGTACTTAATTTAGGAGAGAATATCTCAACTGTTCTTGGCTAATATGACCCCAGGGAACAACTTAGGAACTGTGACTAATTCTCTATCCGGAATGAAATACCCGAAAATGACCACGCTCTTTTTTTAAATGACCATAACCGGTGCACTACTTCCAACATGGCTCTATCTGCTAAACCTTTGGAGCTACAGATTTACTGAGGTGCTCAAAATGTTCAGAATACTTATGATTAGGGAAACATAGTAAAGTGTAAAATTTCTAATTTGATATTTGACTGAACAGCTAAAAGAAACGTATTACTGTCCAGGGCCATAAGGATATTTTTGCGCAAATCAATCTAAGAGCACCACATTTGTCCCAGATGTAACCCAGGGCATGCTCTAATGATTTAGCAAGAGCGCCCGAGCCAGCAACCTTCAGGGTCATCATAGTGGCCAAATCCAATATGACCGCCACCTGACAAAGTTTTTGGCTATAACGTTTGAACCACATTTTCAGCTATGAATGCAAACTTGGTGTCTAAATCATGTTTTTTGACAATTAAAAACATGTTTGAATGCTTATCTTTATGATTTAATCTATCTAGATGACACTAATTTGATTATCACAAATATGGCTACTATGTTCTGAAACAACCAATGTATCTTACGATGTAATTTCATTGAAACAAGAATGAATTAACAGTAGAACTAATTCCTATGATGATAGGCCTACAGCTAGAGCTAATACAGTATGTTCAACAATGCTCAGCATAAAGTGTAATACTATATAGTATTACTATTCTATACACCATTGACTAGTATGATATCATACGGTACTAGTCACTAGCCACTGTCAGGATTCATCTACTCTGCTGTGGCCACCACGGCTCTTGCCGGCGTACAGTATATGATGATGACCATATACTCCAATCTTTGGACATGGAAAGTTGATCTTTTCAGGCTCCAAAGTAAGGGTGAACAGAGTTTCTTTGAGATACCTGCACTCCTTTTCCCATAGTTAGTCTAGGACCTGGCTAAGATATGTATGCACTTAATTTAGGAGAGATTATCTCAACTGTTCTTGGCTAATATGACCCCAAGGAACAACTTAGGAACTATGAGAAATTCTCTATCCGGGGCGAAATACTCGGAAATGACCACGCCCCTTTTAAAATGACCGCTACTTCAAACATGGCTCTATCTTCTAAACCGTTGGAGCTACAGATTTTCTGAGGTGCTCAAAATGTACACAATATTCATGTTTAGGGAAAAATAGAAAAGTGTAAATGTCAAATTTTATATTTTATTACAGAACAGCTTAAACAAACGGCTAAAAACGGTCAACTTATTTACAGTCCAGGGCCATAAGAATATTTTTGCGTGAATCAATCTAAAAGCACCACATTTGTCCCAGATGTAACCCAGGGCATGCTGATTTAAGAGTAGAACCCATTCCTAAGTATACAGCTACAGCCAGTACATGTGCAACAATGCTCAGCATAAAATGTAATCCTATCATACTAGGTGTATAGATAGATACAATATGTATTATTGTACATTGTACATAATTGTCTTGGTGTAACAACAGCACTGATACATAAAGTACTACACACACACACACACACACACACACACACACACACACACACACACACACACACACACACACACACACACACACACACACACACACACACACACACACACACACACACACACACACACTATTAGCACAAAACAACAATCATAAAAAACAAAAAGTGGTGGCTACAATATTGTGTATATAGTGTGTATGTCTATCTATACACCCTTGACTAGTATGATAGTATTCAATTCATGCTGAGCATTGCTCTGCATACTGTACTGGCTGTTGCTGTATAATTTGGGTTCTACTCATATTATTCTATTGCTTCAACATCTATACACAGGTTGTTTCTTTTCTTCAGTTTGATCTTAACTCATTCCAAAAACTCTGGATGAAACTTTATGTTACATAACATTTTTTATATATGCCATATTTGTAATAAGCAAATAAGAGGGCTCTAGATGGATTCAATCATAAATATGAGCATTCCAATGTGTTTCTAATGCTCAAAAAGCATAAAATAGACACCAAGTTTGCCATAAATGACAAAGATTAAGGTAAGTAAAACAAATTGTTTAAAAAAGAAATCTTTAAAATATGCAAAATAGAGGTCCAGCCACACCCAGTCATAAAGATAAGCATTCCAACACACCCAGTCATAAAGATAAGCATTCCAACATGTTTCTAATTGTCAAAAAAGATTTAGACACCAAGTTTGCATTCATAGCTCATCTGGTTCAAAAGTTATAGACAAAACCTTTTTCAGATGGCGGCCATATTGGATTTGGCCACTATGATGACCTGGAGGGTTGCTGGCTCGGGCATGGGTTCCACAAACATGAGTATTCTGAACATTTTGAGCACCCCAGAAAATCTGTAGCTCCTACAGTTTAGAAGATAGAGCCATGTTTGAAGTAGCGGTCAATTTAAAAGGGGCGTGGTCATTTCCGAGTATTTCGCCCCGGATAGAGAATTTCTCATAGTTCCTAAGTTGTTCCCTGGGGTCATATTAGCCAAGAACAGTTGAGATAATCTCTCCTAAATTAAGTGCATACATATCTTAGCCAGGTCCTAGACTAAGTCAGGGAAGGCTGATGTTGGTCAAATGGTAACCAGGTCCCTTGAGAACTTCCTCCCACCCAAGCTGCACTGATTCAGCATGTCCGAACCTGGGAAACTTACTGGACCCATCTCGCAGATGCCAGTAAAGCTTGCGCCATCCTCCTCCACTGTGGCTGCAAAAGTCATGTAGTGGACACAGCAAATGCTGCAAAACTGGAGTCTGCTGCATCTCGATATATAGATGTTGTGTGATTAGGACATTAAAAACAATCATCACCCGAGGAATCTAAAGGACTGAGCACATGCAACTGTGTGTGTGTGTGTGTGTGTGTGTGTGTGTGTGTGTGTGTGTGTGTGCGTGCGTGCGTGCGTGCGTGCGTGCGTGCGTGCGTGCGTGCGTGCGTGCGTGCGTGTGCGTGCGTGTGCGTGTGTGCGCGTGGTGCAGTATGTATCAGTTATCGCAGAGCTATTCTGTTGTTGTAGTAACACCAAGACACGTTCCTAGCAACGATTTGTTGTTTAGCAATTCACTTTTCAGATTCTAATTTGAACATATTGTTCAAATTCCATACACCTTTGACTATTATGATAGTATTCACTTTATGCTGAGCATTGATGTTATGGTTTGCTGACCAGCTGCTGCTGGAAGTGCCAACTGCACCCACTAAAGTTACCAGGGGTGACCGGGCCTTTGCCGTGGCTGCCCCCTCTGGAATGACTTACCTTTACGCATCAAAGCAGCCCAGTCATCTTTACTAAAGACTCATTTTTTGTCCTTGGCATTCAGTAACAACTAAAGCAGCCTTACCTTCCTCTATTGGCGCTAATGTTTGTTTGTCTGTGCTTACTCATTGTTTACTATTGTCGGCTTACATTGCATTGTTTGCTTCCTGTTTTCTTTTCTTTCTTTTTTTGCTTTGTTTTGCTTTTTACCTGTAGAGCACTTTGGTTGACCTGGTCATGTTAAATGTGCTATATAAATAAACCTTGATTTGATTTGTTTTGATTTTTAAAAGGGCGTGGTCATTTTCGGGTATTTCGTCCCGGATAGAGAATCAGTCACAGTTCCTAAGTTGTTCCCTGGGGTCATATTAGCCAAGAACAGTTGAGATATTCTCTCCTAAATGAAGTGCACACATATCTTAGCCAGGTCCTAGAAAGTGAATGACCCCTGCTGGTGGAGCTTCCACACCACCAGTATATAGTTGTAAGGAGTTTACGGTTTTATGTCCCAGAAAAGTTTTAGTAGTCTTGCAACATAATGTAGCTTTGATCTAAAAAAAATTACAGAAAATGCATTAAAAAACACATCATACAGTCATTACATGTGGTGTTAATGACTGTCTGTAGATCCTATTGATTACATGTTAGACTACAACTTTTACTTTGAAGGACAAAGACCATGTGCTTTGACCCATGGTCACATGGCTTCTTTGTTTTGATGAAAAAGGTAGACTAAAAGATGACTGACATTTTGAATAATAACCATTCCAGGCTTTTGGATTCCAGATTAATTAAGAAAAACAAAGACAAATAAAGAGCTTTTTCCTTTGTCAGTCCCAAATCAAAAAATGCCAAAATACTAATCAGAATATCAGAAAATTTTAGCATTTTCCTGATTTTTTGGTGGGCTAGAAAATTTGATAAATGAAGCCATTATTTGATTTTTATTCTGGGATGAAAATATGGAAAAAATAACCATTTTGAGCTTTTCTCAGTGTCAGTCCCAAATCAAAAGACGCCAAAATACTAATCAGAATATCAAAAATTGGAGCATTTTCCTGATTTTTTTGGTGGGCTAGAAAATTGGAAAAATAAAGCCATTATTATATTTTTGGTCTGGGATGAAAAAACGCCAAAAACCTTTTTTAAGAGCTTTTTTTCAGTGTCAATCCCAAATCAAAAAAAGCCAAAATACTAATGAGAATATCAGAAAAATGGGCCATTTTACAGATTTTAGGGGAGACAAGAAAAGTTTAAAAATGAAGCAATGTTTTATTCAGGATCTGAAACGAAAATCAGTAAAATATACTTTTCAGACGCTTATTCCAATTGAAAAACAAATAATAAATAAGATGCCCTGACTCCAAAAGGGGTCGGGGGATCTTAGTATAATTTGAAATTCAATTCTAATTCACTTTTTAAACAATAATTTTACTGATTTTCCTTTCAGAAACCAAATTAAATATTGCTCCATTTTTCAAATAATCACTTCCAAATTAAACCTCAGATTATACTAAGATCCCCCGGGCTTTTGGGTCGGGGGATCTTAGTATAATTTGAAATTCAATTCCGATTCACTTTTCAAATAATTATTTTACTGATTTTCCTTTCAGAAACCAAATTAAATATTGCTCCATTTTTCAAATAATCACTTCCAAATTAAACCTCAGATTATACTAAGATCCCAAGGTCAGTTGGGGGTATCTTAGTATAATCTGATATATTATATTCAATTCAAATTCACATCTGAAAAGTCTATTTTACTGATTTTCCTTTTAGAATCTAAATTAAACATTGCTTCATTTTTCCAATTTTCTAGCCCACAAAAAAATCAGGAAAATGCTCCATTTTTCTGATATTGTGCTTAGTATTTTGGCGTCTTTTGATTTGGGACTGACACTGAGAAAAGCTCAAAATAGTTTTTTTTTCAATTTTTTCATCCCAGAATAAAAATCAAAGAATGTCTATTTTACTGATTTTCCTTTTAGAATCTAAATTAAACATTGCTTCATTTTTCCAATTTTCTAGCCTACCCAAAAATCAGGAAAATGCTCAATTTTTCTGATATTGTGCTTAGTATTTTGGCATCTTTTGATTTGGGACTGACAAAGGAAAACATCTTTATTTGTCTTTGTTTTTCAAAATGTCAGTCATCTTTTAATCTACATTTTTCATCAAAACAAAGATGTCACGTGACCACGTGTTACATCACATGGTCTTTGTCCTTCAAAGTAAAAGTTGTAGTCTAACATGTAAGCAATAGGATCTACAGACAGTCATTAACACCACATCTAATGACTGTATGATGTTGTTTTTAATGCCTTTTCTGTCTTTTTTTTAGATCAAAGCTACGGCTCACAAAAGTATGTTGCAAGACTACCAAACCTTTCTGGGACATAAAACCGTAAATCCCTTACAACTATATACTTGTGGTGTGGAAGCTCCACCAGCAGGGGTCATTCACTTTCCCCTTGTGCCTCCCAACTTCACAGCACCTTAGTAGTTTTACTGAGGTGCTGTCAACCTAACAACCTTTTTGTTCTTCTATACAAATATTTTCTTTCACATCAGGATTTAAAGGACGAGTTCACCCATTTTCAACCTGTCTTCATATAATTGTTCCTCAATAATGCTCATGATAATATGGCACCCATCGAGAAAAAAATAATCGATGGGGAATCCAAGATAATAGAAACTACAGGCTTTCTATTCCTGTTAGCACGCTATAATGGAAACCATTGTTCTCGCGTTAATAAAAACAAATATATACAATTTTAAATATTGAAGGGAAAAAAATCCTTTCTGTTGAACTGATAATCGGCTGATTCTTTGACCAGATCCGAGAGCCGCTATGAGAAGTAAGTAAAATCGATATGTAAGGCTTAGGCTGTGAAAACCAACTAGGCTGATGAGTTGTCTGATGCTTATCTAATGTCGCTCGGTTTCACTGATGAACTCCCTTAGCCATGATGTCAGTCCTGATGAACTCCCTTAGGACTTTGATGTTTGTCCTGGACGTTTTGGTTATCTCCATATATGGAGTTCCAGTAGGGGTTCTCTGATGTCAGCGCTAGGTATGTTAGGTATCTCCATGATAATCGTCTAGGAGAGATTCTATGATGTGTTGGAGATTTCAGCTATTTAAACAACAGACAAATTGTGCAATGACATAATTTGTCGTGCGTCCGTCCATTGTATTGGTGAAATTAAGAGCAGACAAGACTGTTAAAATTAAGTGTATTTATTAATCAAGCAGTAAGTTAAAAGTTAGAGAAATGTACTTAACAGAGATCTCTGGGCTCACACTAGCTTTCCTTATCAGCAACAAATTGCATCGAGGTCACCTCACTAAGTCTGAGCCCTCTTATCTGTCCCTAGAGCCCCTATATACTGAAATGTGGGATGGTCTTCAGGTTGGTTCGCCACCTGACTCAGCATTTGTCTTCAAACAATGGGGGGGGGGGGCATTTCTCTCCAACCTGCATCTTTCTAAGATTAGGGAAGGACAGAAAGGAACAGAAACCACAAATGCATACACATGTACAGACAGATGACCTCTCATCACTTGGCCATCTGACAGTTTTGTCTTCTTTATTGGGACAGCAATTAAACAATAGTAATTAAAGCAATCGCATATTCTTATAATACCAACTAGTATTAACTAAAGCTTTAAAGGGATATCAATTGCCATCAGATGTCAGACTTGGGGAGGTTAATTGTCTCCATCTATGGGAATCTCCATTTGGGAAGGTTGTGATCGAATAGGTCACTAAAGTCGGGACTGAATAGGTCATTCATCCCATTAGGTTTCTGGGCACCTTGCCATGATCCACCTTGCGGTGTTATCCATCTATGGCTAATGCTGGCAAGTATGCCCTGAACGTTCTTTATACTTTCACTGGTAGATGCGTTTCTGAAGTGTCCATAGCCCTCCTATGAGACACAGACTGAGAAGAAAAAAATCACACAATTTTAGCAGGAGCATTAGTGAGGATCTATGAAGATAGGTTGAAAATGGGTGAAGTCGTTCTTTAATGATCATTAGACTAATAACCCATTACCCATTATCAATAAGTAACCCACCTATATCCCAAACTCCCTCCCCAGTCAGAGTTCATAGTTTTATTGAATGTAGAATTATGTGCAGGATGTCATTTGTATATATGAGGGAACTTAATTTACTGTCTTTCCCTATAGGACTGACCGTGGGTAGCTACCTGGGATGTAAGTTGGGGCTTGATCAACCCCGGCTGGGTCACCTGGGCGAGGGTTCATGTTGCGAGACCCGAAACACCCTATGACCCCAGGCTACAACACTGATGATACATCCCAGGTGCATCCATGTGATGTATTCTTTATTGTATGTACTTAATTTAGGAGAGAATATCTCAACTGTTCTTGGCTAATATGACCCCAGGGAACAACTTAGGAACTGTGACTAATTCTTTATCCGGAATGAAATACCCGAAAATGACCACGCTCTTTTTTTAAATGACCATAACCGGTGCACTACTTCCAACATGGCTCTATCTGCTAAACCTTTGGAGCTACAGATTTACTGAGGTGTTCAAAATGTTCAGAATACTTATGATTAGGGAAACATAGTAAAGTGTAAAATTTCTAATTTGATATTTGACAGAACAGCTAAAAGAAACGTATTACTGTCCAGGGCCATAAGGATATTTTTGCGCAAATCAATCTAAGAGCACCACATTTGTCCCAGATGTAACCCAGGGCATGCTCTAATGATTTAGCAAGAGCGCCCGAGCCAGCAACCTTCAGGGTCATCATAGTGGCCAAATCCAATATGACCGCCACCTGACAAAGTTTTTAGCTATAACGTTTGAACCACATTTTCAGCTATGAATGCAAACTTGGTGTCTAAATCATGTTTTTTGACAATTAAAAACATGTTTGAATGCTTATCTTTATGATTTAATCTATCTAGAGGACACTAATTTGATTATCACAAATATGGCTACTATGTTCTGAAACAACCAATGTATCTTACGATGTAATTTCATTGAAACAAGAATGATTTAACAGTAGAACTAATTCCTATGATGATAGACCTACAGCTAGAGCTAATACAGTATGTTCAACAATGCTCAGCATAAAGTGTAATACTATATAGTATTACTATTCTATACACCATTGACTAGTATGATATCATACGGTACTAGTCACTAGCCACTGTCAGGATTCATCTACTCTGCTGTGGCCACCACGGCTCTTGCTGGCGTACAGTATATGATGATGACCATATACTCCAATCTTTGGACATGGAAAGTTGATCTTTTCAGGCTCCAAAGTAAGGGTGACCAGAGTTTCTTTGAGATACCTGCACTCCTTTTCCCATAGTCAGGGAAGGCTGATGTTGGTCAAATGGTAACCAGGTCCCTTGAGAACTTCCTCCCAGCCAAGCTGCACTGATTCAGCATGTCCGAACCTGGGAACCTTACTGGACCCATCTCGCAGATGCCAGTAAAGCTTGCGCCATCCTCCTCCACTGTGGCTGCAAAAGTCATGTAGTGGACACAGCAAATGCTGCAAAACTGGAGTCTGCTGCATCTCGATATATAGATGTTGTGTGATTAGGACATTAAAAACAATCATCACCCGAGGAATCAAAAGGACTGAGCACATGCAACTGTGTGTGTGTGTGTGTGTGTGTGTGTGTGTGTGTGTGTGTGTGTGTGTGTGTGTGTGTGTGTGTGTGTGTGTGTGTGTGTGTGTGTGTGTGTGTGTGTGTGTGCTCGTGTGCGTGTGTGTGCGTGGTGCAGTATGTATCAGTTATCGCAGAGCTGTTCTGTTGTTGTAGTAATACCAAGACACATTCCTAGCAACGATTTGTTGTTTAGCAATTCACTTTTCAGATTCTAATTTGAACATATTGTTCAAATTCCATACACCTTTGACTATTATGATAGTATTCACTTTATGCTGAGCATTGATGTTATGGTTTGCTGACCAGCTGCTGCTGGAAGTGCCAACTGCACCCACTAAAGTTACAGGGGTGACCGGGCCTTTGCCGTGGCTGCCCCCTCTGGAATGACTTACCTTTACGCATCAAAGCAGCCCAGTCATCTTTACTAAAGACTAATTTTTTGTCCTTGGCATTCAGTAACAACTAAAGCAGCCTTACCTTCCTCTATTGGCGCTAATGTTTGTTTGTCTGTGCTTACTCATTGTTTACTATTGTCGGCTTACATTGCATTGTTTGCTTCCTGGTTTTTTTTGTTTTTTTTTGCTTTGTTTTGCTTTTTACCTGTACAGCACTTTGGTTGACCTGGTCATGTTAAATGTGCTATATAAATAAACCTTGATTTGATTTGATTTGATTTTTAAAAGGGCGTGGTCATTTTCGGGTATTTCGTCCCGAATAGAGAATTAGTCACAGTTCCTAAGTTGTTCCCTGGGGTCATATTAGCCAAGAACAGTTGAGATATTCTCTCCTAAATGAAGTGCACACATATCTTAGCCAGGTCCTAGAAAGTGAATGACCCCTGCTGGTGGAGCTTCCACACCACAAGTATATAGTTGTAAGGAGTTTACGGTTTTATGTCCCAGAAAGGTTTTAGTAGTCTTGCAACATACTTTTGTGAGATGTAGCTTTGATCTAAAAAAAATGACAGAAAATGCATTAAAAAACACATCATACAGTAATTACATGTGGTGTTAATGACTGTCTGTAGATCCTATTGATTACATGTTAGACTACAACTTTTACTTTGAAGGACAAAGACCATGTGCTTTGACCCATGGTCACATGGCTTCTTTGTTTTGATGAAAAAGGTAGACTAAAAGATGACTGACATTTTGAATAATAACCATTCCAGGCTTTTGGATTCCAGATGAATTAAGAAAAAAAAAGACAAATAAAGAGCTTTTTCCTTTGTCAGTCCCAAATCAAAAAATGCCAAAATACTAATCAGAATATCAGATAAATGGAGCATTTTCCTGATTTTTTGGTGGGCTAGAAAATTGGATAAATGAAGCCATTATTTGATTTTTGGTCTGGGATGAAAAAACGCCAAAACCTTTTTTAAGAGCTTTTTTTCAGTGTCAGTCCCAAATCAAAAAAAGCCAAAATACTAATGAGAATATCATAAAAATGGGCCATTTTCCAGATTTTA
Organism: Gymnoscopelus braueri; assembly: GCF_963280865.1. Taxonomy (NCBI): domain Eukaryota; kingdom Metazoa; phylum Chordata; class Actinopteri; order Myctophiformes; family Myctophidae; genus Gymnoscopelus; species Gymnoscopelus braueri. The sequence continues at coordinate 14,073 of NW_027660619.1, read as the reverse complement.
AGGGAAAAAAGAAAAGTTTCAAAATGAAGCAATGTTTTATTTAGGATCTGAAACGAAAATCAGTAAAATATACTTTTCAGACGCTTATTCCAATTGAAAAACAAATAATAAATAAGATGCCCTGACTCCAAAAGCCCGGGGGATCTTAGTATAATCTGAGGTTTAATTTGGAAGTGATTATTTGAAAAATGGAGCAATATTTAATTTGGTTTCTGAAAGGAAAATCAGTAAAATTATTGTTTAAAAAGTGAATTAGAATTGAATTTCAAATTATACTAAGATCCCCCGACCCTTTTGGAGTCAGGGCATCTTATTTATTATTTGTTTTTCAATTGGAATAAGCGTCTGAAAAGTATATTTTACTGATTTTCGTTTCAGATCCTAAATAAAACATTGCTTCATTTTGAAACTTTTCTTTTTTCCCTTAAAATCTGGAAAATGGCCCATTTTTATGATATTCTCATTAGTATTTGGCTTTTTTTGATTTGGGACTGACACTGAAAAAAAGCTCTTAAAAAAGGTTTTGGCGTTTTTTCATCCCAGACCAAAAATCAAATAATGGCTTCATTTATCCAATTTTCTAGCCCACCAAAAAATCAGGAAAATGCTCCATTTTTTCTGATATTCTGATTAGTATTTTGGCATTTTTTGATTTGGGACTGACAAAGGAAAAAGCTCTTTATTTGTCTTTTTTTTTCTTAATTCATCTGGAATCCAAAAGCCTGGAATGGTTATTATTCAAAATGTCAGTCATCTTTTAGTCTACCTTTTTCATCAAAACAAAGAAGCCATGTGACCATGGGTCAAAGCACATGGTCTTTGTCCTTCAAAGTAAAAGTTGTAGTCTAACATGTAATCAATAGGATCTACAGACAGTCATTAACACCACATGTAATTACTGTATGATGTGTTTTTTAATGCATTTTCTGTCATTTTTTTTAGATCAAAGCTACATCTCACAAAAGTATGTTGCAAGACTACTAAAACCTTTCTGGGACATAAAACCGTAAACTCCTTACAACTATATACTTGTGGTGTGGAAGCTCCACCAGCAGGGGTCATTCACTTTCTAGGACCTGGCTAAGATATGTGTGCACTTCATTTAGGAGAGAATATCTCAACTGTTCTTGGCTAATATGACCCCAGGGAACAACTTAGGAACTGTGACTAATTCTCTATTCGAGACGAAATACCCGAAAATGACCACGCCCTTTTAAAAATCAAATCAAATCAAATCAAGGTTTATTTATATAGCACATTTAACATGACCAGGTCAACCAAAGTGCTGTACAGGTAAAAAGCAAAACAAAGCAAAAAAAAAAAAAAAAAAAACAGGAAGCAAACAATGCAATGTAAGCCGACAATAGTAAACAATGAGTAAGCACAGACAAACAAACATTAGCGCCAATAGAGGAAGGTAAGGCTGCTTTAGTTGTTACTGAATGCCAAGGACAAAAAATTAGTCTTTAGTAAAGATGACTGGGCTGCTTTGATGCGTAAAGGTAAGTCATTCCAGAGGGGGCAGCCACGGCAAAGGCCCGGTCACCCCTGTAACTTTAGTGGGTGCAGTTGGCACTTCCAGCAGCAGCTGGTCAGCAAACCATAACATCAATGCTCAGCATAAAGTGAATACTATCATAATAGTCAAAGGTGTATGGAATTTGAACAATATGTTCAAATTAGAATCTGAAAAGTGAATTGCTAAACAACAAATCGTTGCTAGGAATGTGTCTTGGTGTTACTACAACAACAGAACAGCTCTGCGATAACTGATACATACGGCACCACACACACACACGCGCGCACACGCACGCACACGCACACGCACACGCACACACACACACACACACACACACACACACACACACACACAGTTGCATGTGCTCAGTCCTTTTGATTCCTCGGGTGATGATTGTTTTTAATGTCCTAATCACACAACATCTATATATCGAGATGCAGCAGACTCCAGTTTTGCAGCATTTGCTGTGTCCACTACATGACTTTTGCAGCCACAGTGGAGGAGGATGGCGCAAGCTTTACTGGCATCTGCGAGATGGGTCCAGTAAGGTTCCCAGGTTCGGACATGCTGAATCAGTGCAGCTTGAGTGGGAGGAAGTTCTCAAGGGACCTGGTTACCATTTGACCAACATCAGCCTTCCCTGACTATGGGAAAAGGAGTGCAGGTATCTCAAAGAAACTCTGGTCACCCTTACTTTGGAGCCTGAAAAGATCAACTTTCCATGTCCAAAGATTGGAGTATATGGTCATCATCATATACTGTACGCCGGCAAGAGCCGTGGTGGCCACAGCAGAGTAGATGAATCCTGACAGTGGCTAGTGACTAGTACTGTATGATATCATACTAGTCAATGGTGTATAGAATAGTAATACTATATAGTATTACACTTTATGCTGAGCATTGTTGAACATACTGTATTAGCTCTAGCTGTAGGTCTATCATCATAGGAATTAGTTTTACTGTTAAATCATTCTTGTTTCAATGAAATTACATCGTAAGATACATTGGTTGTTTCAGAACATAGTAGCCATATTTGTGATAATCAAATTAGTGTCCTCTAGATAGATTAAATCATAAAGATAAGCATTCAAACATGTTTTTAATTGTCAAAAAACATGATTTAGACACCAAGTTTGCATTCATAGCTGAAAATGTGGTTCAAACGTTATAGCCAAAAACTTTGTCAGGTGGCGGTCATATTGGATTTGGCCACTATGATGACCCTGAAGGTTGCTGGCTCGGGCGCTCTTGCTAAATCATTAGAGCATGCCCTGGGTTACATCTGGGACAAATGTGGTGCTCTTAGATTGATTTGCGCAAAAATATCCTTATGGCCCTGGACAGTAATACGTTTCTTTTAGCTGTTCTGTCAAATATCAAATTAGAAATTTTACACTTTACTATGTTTCCCTAATCATAAGTATTCTGAACATTTTGAACACCTCAGTAAATCTGTAGCTCCAAAGGTTTAGCAGATAGAGCCATGTTGGAAGTAGTGCACCGGTTATGGTCATTTAAAAAAAGAGCGTGGTCATTTTCGGGTATTTCATTCCGGATAGAGAATTAGTCACAGTTCCTAAGTTGTTCCCTGGGGTCATATTAGCCAAGAACAGTTGAGATATTCTCTCCTAAATTAAGTACATACAATAAAGAATACATCACATGGATGCACCTGGGATGTATCATCAGTGTTGTAGCCTGGGGTCATAGGGTGTTTCGGGTCTCGCAACATGAACCCTCGCCCAGGTGACCCAGCCGGGGTTGATCAAGCCCCAACTTACATCCCAGGTAGCTACCCACGGTCAGTCCTACTTTTTACTGTCTTTCCTAGGGAAAGACAGTAAATTAAGTTCCCTCACATATACAAATGACATCCTGCACATAATTCTACATTCAATAAAACTATGAACTCTGACTGGGGAGGGAGTTTGGGATATAGGTGGGTTACTTATTGATAATGGGTAATGGGTTATTAGTCTAATGATCATTAAAGAACGACTTCACCCATTTTCAACCTATCTTCATAGATCCTCACTAATGCTCATGCTAAAATTGTGTGATTTTTTTCTTCTCAGTCTGTGTCTCATAGGAGGGCTATGGACACTTCAGAAACGCATCTACCAGTGAAAGTATAAAGAACGTTCAGGGCATACTTGCCAGCATTAGCCATAGATGGATAACACCGCAAGATCATGGCAAGGTGCCCAGAAACCTAATGGGATGAATGACCTATTCAGTCCTGACTTTAGTGACCTATTTGATCACAACCTTCCCAAATGGAGATTCCCATAGATGGAGACAATTAACCTCCCCAAGTCTGACATCTGATGGCAATTGATATCCCTTTAAAGCTTTAGTTAATACTAGTTGGTATTATAAGAATATGCGATTGCTTTAATTACTATTGTTTAATTGCTGTCCCAATAAAGAAGACAAAACTGTCAGATGGCCCGGCCGTTGAAGTGATGAGAGGTCATCTGTCTGTACATGTGTATGCATTTGTGGTTTCTGTTCCTTTCTGTCCTTCCCTAATCTTAGAAAGATGCAGGTTGGAGAGAAATCCCCCCCCCCCCCCATTGTTTGAAGACAAATGCTGAGTCAGGTGGCGAACCAACCTGAAGACCATCCCACATTTCAGTATATAGGGGCTCTAGGGACAGATAAGAGGGCTCAGACTTAGTGAGGTGACCTCGATGCAATTTGTTGCTGATAAGGAAAGCTAGTGTGAGCCCAGAGATCTCTGTTAAGTACATTTCTCTAACTTTTAACTTACTGCTTGATTAATTAATACACTTAATTTTAACAGTCTTGTCTGCTCTTAATTTCACCAATACAATGGACGGACGCACGACAAATTATGTCATTGCACAATTTGTCTGTTGTTTAAATAGCTGAAATCTCCAACACATCATAGAATCTCTCCTAGACGATTATCATGGAGATACCTAACATACCTAGCGCTGACATCAGAGAACCCCTACTGGAACTCCATATATGGAGATAACCAAAACGTCCAGGACAAACATCAAAGTCCTAAGGGAGTTCATCAGGACTGACATCATGGCTAAGGGAGTTCATCAGTGAAACCGAGCGAAATTAACTCTTAGATAAGCATCAGACAACTCATCAGCCTAGTTGGTTTTCACAGCCTAAGCCTTACATATCGATTACTTACTTCTCATAGCGGCTCTCGGATCTGGTCAAAGAATCAGCCGATTATCAGTTCAACAGAAAGGATTTTTTTCCCTTCAATATTTAAAATTGTATATATTTGTTTTTATTAACGCGAGAACAATGGTTTCCATTATAGCGTGCTAACAGGAATAGAAAGCCTGTAGTTTCTATTATCTTGGATTCCCCATCGATTATTTTTTTCTCGATGGGTGCCATATTATCATGAGCATTATTGAGGAACAATTATATGAAGACAGGTTGAAAATGGGTGAACTCGTCCTTTAAATCCTGATGTGAAAGAAAATATTTGTATAGAAGAACAAAAAGGTTGTTAGGTTGACAGCACCTCAGTAAAACTACTAAGGTGCTGTGAAGTTGGGAGGCACAAGGGGAAAGTGAATGACCCCTGCTGGTGGAGCTTCCACACCACAAGTATATAGTTGTAAGGGATTTACGGTTTTATGTCCCAGAAAGGTTTGGTAGTCTTGCAACATACTTTTGTGAGCCGTAGCTTTGATCTAAAAAAAAAGACAGAAAAGGCATTAAAAACAACATCATACAGTCATTAGATGTGGTGTTAATGACTGTCTGTAGATCCTATTGCTTACATGTTAGACTACAACTTTTACTTTGAAGGACAAAGACCATGTGATGTAACACGTGGTCACGTGACATCTTTGTTTTGATGAAAAATGTAGATTAAAAGATGACTGACATTTTGAAAAACAAAGACAAATAAAGATGTTTTCCTTTGTCAGTCCCAAATCAAAAGATGCCAAAATACTAAGCACAATATCAGAAAAATGGAGCATTTTCCTGATTTTTGGGTAGGCTAGAAAATTGGAAAAATGAAGCAATGTTTAATTTAGATTCTAAAAGGAAAATCAGTAAAATAGACATTCTTTGATTTTTATTCTGGGATGAAAAAATTGAAAAAAACCCTATTTTGAGCTTTTCTCAGTGTCAGTCCCAAATCAAAAGACGCCAAAATACTAAGCACAATATCAGAAAAATGGAGCATTTTCCTGATTTTTTTGTGGGCTAGAAAATTGGAAAAATGAAGTTCTAAAAGGAAAATCAGTAAAATAGACTTTTCAGATGTGAATTTGAATTGAATATAATATATCAGATTATACTAAGATACCCCCAACTGACCTTGGGATCTTAGTATAATCTGAGGTTTAATTTGGAAGTGATTATTTGAAAAATGGAGCAATATTTAATTTGGTTTCTGAAAGGAAAATCAGTAAAATAATTATTTGAAAAGTGAATCGGAATTGAATTTCAAATTATACTAAGATCCCCCGACCAAAAGGCCGGGGTATCTTAGTATAATCTGAGGTTTAATTTGGAAGTGACTATTTGAAAAATGGAGCAATATTTAATTTGGTTTCTGAAAGGAAAATCAGTAAAATAATTGTTTAAAAAGTGAATTGGAATTGAATTTCAAATTATACTAAGATCCCCCGACCGATAACGTGGTTAATAATAGTTTATTTGGGATGGACATCACATGAACATTACGGGCATATTAACGCGGCTCAGGTCGCTAAGTAACGGAGCACGGACGTTTCCGCGATTGACTGCAAACAGATAGTAAGTGCAAAATGATTAGCTTACTATTAGCCATTGTGTCTAACTCTCTGGGAACTCTCGGAGGACTTGGACAGATATTTGATTTCAGTTACACATGAATGCATTTATGTCATATTTACATGTCTATTTAAGCTCTGAGTGTGTGTATACATCTTCTCATGCTCTCTCCCTGGGCAAAAAAAGTGTCTTTATTAGTTTTTGTCACATTCCTAAGCTAATCATTTGACGATGAGGTCATCGGTCAGTAGGAGACTCAGTCAGAGACTGTTTGAGTCCCGCCGGTCATCATATTATTGGCACAGGAATGCGACAAAAAAGAAAACATTGTTCAATTTCATGGGGTGTGTAATTGATAGATAATAAGTCACTTTTTGGGTGAACTACTCCTTTAATGTAAGCTCAAGTTAATACTGCTGTTGGTGCGTCATCTAGGATTCAGATAGTTCTGGCAGCGATGCTGATGAAAAGAAGAAGAAGAAAAAGAAGAAAAAGAAGAAGAAGAGTAAGAAGAAGAACCAGAAGAAGGTAATGAAACAACAACATTTGATGGTCTGATAAAATGACATAGAAATGATAGACAGTTAAACATTTGACACGTTTGCAGGACTCTGGTTCAGATACTGACTGTTCTAGTGAAGGAGACAAGGAGAAGAAAAAGAAGAAGAAAAAGGAGAAGATAAAGACGAAGGTGATTTTTTTTTGTACATGAAAGAGGTAAAATGGCTGCCTGGAGGCTCAGCCACTTTAACCCATTAAGACCTGAGGCTGATTCTACAAATGTCTTCTGAATATGTTACTATAATATCAGTGGTTCTCAAACAAAAAGGAGCCCCAATATTAAAGGATCTACACCATGATTTTTATTTTATTTTTTTGATATTTAATATCATATGGTGTATGTCCCTCAAACCTTTTTCAAAAGGTTTGAGCCTAAATCATCACTCAGATATACTCATCCCAAGTCAATTGTCTCTGGCTTATACAGCACTTTCAGCTGCAATACCAAAACGTCCTCTTGGGCAGGGGGGGGCTACTGAGCAATTCTGTCTGTTAATAAAAAAAAATATTAAAAAAAATGATTTAAAAAAAAAAAATGGAATAATTCTGCATAAAAAGAAGCATCTAAGAAAAATACAAAATAAAATAAAAAACACTTTGAACATTTTTGAACAATTCCACCAAGTGTTTGAGGTGCCTGTTTCACCCACTTCAGGGGGGCGGAGCCAAAATCCGAGCCCGAAGTATTTGTTCGTAGACCCCCACTTAGGGGGGGTAGAAAAAGTTTCGGAGCGATTCAGGCACTTTTCATTTAACATTGGGTTTGCCATCATTAATGTTTGTGATGTCAGAAACATTGCCATTCTGAGATCGCCTGTTCAGACACGCCCATTCTGGAAATCCATGAAATGAGAAGGAATGACTGGATAAAAAAAAAAAACATTGATTTTCATGGTGTAGACCCTTTAAATACATTTTACCATTGAACCCCCCATCTCAAAATATTTAGTTACAGGGACCCCCCAGAAGCAAAGACTAAAAAATAGCAGATCTCAAGGACGTAGAGGGCATTTTAGAACCGAAGGAGACGTTCTGTGCGTGTGAAAATGTACGTTTTTTTTTACCGGGTTTGTTACTTTTTGGGATGTTTTTGTTACATTAATTTGGTTAATTCGGTACAAAAAGTGTACTCCATGAAGTGGGGGGTATATCCCTCCCCCCAATGGAACTGAGTATGTCCAACCCCCCCCCACCCCTTTGCATCCCGGGCAGATCTACAAACGCATAGTGTGACATGAAGTGACTCGCTATGAGCTTGTATATCTGCCATTTTTTAATAGTATAAAATATGGTTACATTAATGGAGTTGTTTTCTCCCTATGACCCACACAAAGTACATATACTTGTATAACGAGGCAATAAGGAAGAAACCAGACTCAGAACAGGCAGCCATTGGGTATAATGAAACATCTTGTATTCAGATCAGAGAGAAATAGAAGGTTACAGTATCACAGGTATAGGTCTGCATCATCGGTCGACGTCTCTCTGTAGTGTAACAGAGAACGCACGAGGCTTTAACAGTGTCCAGTAACATAAACATATGACATCATAGGATGTGACATAGATGAGGTTCCGGGCGAAGGTGGACTTCTCGGATTGGATGAGAGTGATGATTACGTCGTCGTCAGATGAGGATGATGATGGTAGATGATGAAGATGGTAATGATGGTGTGACAGTTTATCTCTGGACAACAGCGTCCCCATGTCTGGGTCAACACGTTTGACATCTGCTCTGACCTGTCACTGGTCAGTGGAGATTTGGTGACACTAAGGAAGACAGCTGTAGAAAAGAGAACATCCAGATACCGTGTTCCCAAAACATATAGATAGCCACAGAGAAAGCCTGCATGGGTTTGACCTTGGCTGGCAGACAGAGAGACTGCTAGTAGAGAGTACATTTAACATGACGGTATTACAGGCCCATATGAGACCATAATTAATAGGACATTTTAACCAGGTTAATGGACCCTAGACACATTATGATAATTTAGATAAGAGATCAAACAACTCTATCAGTTAAAGTACGTAAAATGATTGTGATGCTGTATTAACTACTTTAGCTGGCAGACAGACAGACAGACAGACAGACAGACAGACAGACAGACAGACAGACAGACAGGGTTGAACAGAACATGGAGGTGAAAGACTGAATGTGATTGGCTCTCTGCTTTGCCTCCCAGACTCCTCCCAGCTCATCAGGAAGTGAATACGGCAAAAAGAAGAAGAAGAAGGAGAAGAAGACGAAGAAGTGGAAGGTACAGTTAAATATATTCAAATGTGTTTTCCTTCACACAAATGATGTGAACATTATTGATACACTCTCAGTGTTATAGACCTGTAAGGGTCCATTTTGTTCCATTTGTACACTCTCAGAGTTACAGACCTGTAAGGGTCCATTTGGTTCCATTTGTACCAGGCGCGTATGGTGGGTTCTAACGTGGACCGGGCCAGATTCTTAACCCACCCGCCCCGCTCGCGGGGGGCGAGGGGCGGGGGCGGGTGGGGGCTCGCGCAACGATGGCTGATAAGTGACAGTCTATTGAGAATGACCTATCTATTGAGAAACCGGTTTTTAATGGCCACCCATTAACAATTCGGCCGAATGCAAATAAGCCCGACTTGAAAACAAAGGCGAATTTCTGTGGTTGGCTACAAGAGAATAGGGTGAGGGGGTGCTAATGTTGTTATGTTGATTTTTTGTTTTTTGTCCCCTGGGGGAGCAGAGTTTTCCAGACCGGGCCATGGCCCCATTGGCCTCTATGACGATATGCCCTTGATTTGTACACTCTCAGAGTTACATACCTGTAAGGGTCCATTTGGTTCATGTGTACACTCTCAGAGTTACAGATCTGTAAGGCAGCGTTTCCCAACCTTTTTGGTGCCAAGGCACACCTGGCATAGCCAAAAGATCCCAGGGCACACCTAGATATACGGGGCAGGCATAAAGAAATCGTGAACATTTCAAAATGTCTTTGGCCTACACATATAAACTTGGGTCAGTGCAATGAATGGAGTGAGTCTGATTTCACCTTCCCAGAATAAAACTTCTTTGGTACTAAACCCAATATACTTCTAACATCTGATAATAATATCTAATAATCTGCTCCTGATAGCAATATTGCCAACGTATGTGCAGTTCCCACTACAGACGATTACCAAAACACTCGCCCCAAAACAGTCGCCCCATGGCGGAATATGGAATATATGGAATATGGAATATCGGACAGATCTGTGTTGATCACATGACTATAGAAGATACTGTGTACCGATTTGCGTGATGTTTGGACAAAATCTGTCCGAGTGATATCCACAAATGTGTTCTGCACAAATCGGCCTCCGGCGCTATAACAAGCCAATCTGAAAAATGCGGGGCAGAGGTTCGGCTTTGCCATCCAGGTGGTGTGTGTGCACATTTTCACAGCAACCGGGCCAACGGTGCCGGAGATTAGCTGTTCACAGACAGACACACACGGACGGACACACGGACGGACAGGTTGCAAAACATACTCTCTCGCCATGCCTTTTGGCCTGGCGGAGACAATAATGTAGGTTCTGACCCGCGGAGAGATCCGTACATTAGGCGATGCTCTCTCTGTGTGTGTGTGTGTGTGTGTGTGTGTGTGTGTGTGTGTGTGTGTGTGTGTGTGTGTGTGTGTGTGTGTGTGTGTGTGTGTGTGTGTGTGTGTGTTCCGTTATTCTAGAGTTTTGTCTAACTCCAAAATCTCCCCACGGACCGGGGACGTATACATGCAGATAGATTTGGCGTTAATCACTCAACAGCTCTACAACTAGACATCAAAACATCAAAGCACGCTACACTGCTCCTGTACTTTGTAGATTTATTGATAACACACACACACACATTCACACATAAACACACATGGTTACTACACTAAACTATTCAAAGAGAAGGTTGTGTGCACATCCCACGCCTGTATTTAGGCCAGGTGCTGGACATCAAGGGATAATCAAGAAAAAGAAAGAGGAAGTCCGCACACTGTTTTCAAGCTCCAAGAAACTCACTTTTTTTTATTTATGCACTTTTATACTACACTAAACTACAACTTTGAACAGCTAAAGGTAATCATGAAATGATGATGAGAAGCAGTAGCTGTAGGTTATTAAACTGTGGAAACATAGAAACACACGGACGGTGTATATTATTAATGATACAGGACCATGCAAACATGTAACCAACTTATCCAAACTATACTTAAAATGTAAACAATATATACTAAACATCCATCGATAACTACACATTATGTGATTGCACTACAAGAGTTTATTGTGCATTATTTATTTATTGTAGTGCACGAACACAAAATAAAAGCAAAAGTAGTACTCATTACAACTGCATTTCGACTAAATATGGATGTTTGCTGTAACACAGAATTCACGTAATTCTTCCCATAAAATCGTTCCCCCAAATGTACACATTTAGTTTAGTTTAGTTTAGTTTATTTTGATCCACATCAACAATTACACCAAACATAACCCACTATAAGCCAATGGTTCATGATGATTGATCAAAAAGGCATAGGCTGAAGCTCAAAGCTTATTTATGCCTATCCTTCCTTCATGTTGTTTTAACTTAGATACATCTTTTATAAAGTTCATATTATATGAACACTCAAAGTATTTCATAATTACATTCAAGATGTTACACTGATCGTAGTAATCGAACACTCGAAAATATACAATATATACACCCATTTCTTCATTCTTATACACATAATTACACCCGAATGCGTTCATATACTAATATACACCCAAATTTCCCCAGGATTCTAAACCAACATGTTTGAAACATGTGAAATGAAACAAAAAAGGAGGCACAGAATACAGTGTAACAGCATGAAACGTTTTCACATACCTTATGAAAAAACAACCATGTGTCTCAAAAGAGCCTCCTGACAGGGCCGCTAATGTGCTTATGTACTTTGAAACATGTGAAATGAAACAAAAGTAGGCACAGAAACAGTAAACAGCATGAAAACGTTTTAACATAGTCTTATGAAAAACCATCATGTGTCCCAATGGCGCCCGATGAACCTGTCCGTGGTTGTCCTGAGTCTGGCGCTAGGAGAAGGCGTAGTCTGGTACCTGGAAACGGCCTTGTCCGTTGTAAAAACGCCGGCTCGGTTGCGGTTTGTAGAAGCCCTGAAGGGGGTCGTTACACAGAGTGGGAAGGCTAACAAGCTGGTGTTGTCCTAGCGAGGCAAGCTAAGCTAGAACAGCACTGCTAATAACCTGTTGCTTAGTGAAGCTAGCTGGGTGTTAAGCCAACAAAACACTGCCTGACTAGATCGACGTTAGACTAGCAAGGCAGCTAACGTAGCTAGTCTGGCCTAACTCACTCTCCCTCGTCCCTGTCGGCTTCCTCCCCTGGTAAACGTCCGTGGCGACGTGCTTGAGCAGGCGCGGGAACCTTGGAGGAGGGATAGGGAACGCCGCTAGGCTGCTGCTGTGTGCCGTAGCCGCTCTGCAAATGGCGGCTCCCTCCACTCACAGAGGCAATAGCTACGCTATCCAGAGGCACCACGGCTGCCGGAGGGCCCATGGTCTAAGGCTGCACGCGGTGTGGGCCACCACGCACGGCCCTCGGGCCAGTTTCGTCCGCACGGTGCGTCTCGGGGAGGGCCGCTTGGCCGGCTGCATACGAGGCCTCACCACTCAGTTGTACACCACCCCATCCAACGAGAGTCTCGCTCTAGCCAGGCGGGAGTTAAGGTGCTTCAAGAGAAAGTTGCAGTCGATGCAGTAGTACCCTGGTACGTTGCAGACTTGGTGAGGGTCGTCGCCGGCGATATAGTGAGCGTAGCCCGTGAGATTACACTTGCGAGGAGCCTCCAACGTGGTACAGTTAGCGTCGAGTGTTAAGCTAAGTTAAGCTAGGCTAACACCGGTCCGAACAAAGGGCTAAGCTAACCAGTAGCAGCTAACTTAACCTGTTCGGGCTAGCTTTGAACAATGGGGAGGAAAACTAAGATGATAGAAAGATTGAAGAATAGCCGCGGGAGTGTGCTAAAAGAAGATTTAACAAAAAGAAAAGCCTGTGGGGGATACAAGTATCTCCGCTTTGGGTTAAAGCTGGTTTTCTGATCAAAATAAATCTAATCCACTGTAGTATGTATTAATAGCCGTGCTGCATCTGCTGCAGAGAAGCTGAAAGAGGGGGAGCCACAGTCACGTGAGGGTTTTATACCCCTAGGACTGCCGTCCGCGTGACATACCCTTCACAGCCAATGAGATGGCCCGGGAGTTTATTGTATGTAGCTCTGTGCATCGCCAGGGGGCGCTGATATCCCATAGTGAGTATGTTACGGAGAATTGAAGACAAACACATTTTTCTGGGGACCCCCTGGAACCCCCCAAGGTCCCCATGGTTTAAAGTGCTCATGTAGCCTAGTCGCTTCTTTTGGGCTTGTTTTCATAGAGCTGGCTGCTTATTTCTCTCACAACATCTGGCAACATCAAACGTTCTGCCGTTTCCTCTATTGTATGTGTTTACATGGAGACGGGACGTGCAGCGTTCTCAAAGTTTTCCACCCTGGAAGGAGGTTTCACTTAGTTGCGGATTCAAGCCCCGCAAACACCGTTCCCGTGTAAACGGACGGCACATCTGATACTTTATTTTGCCATTTTCTGTAGAGACCGTCATCGTGTAAACGGCACCTAAGTGTAGAGGTAGGTTTTCAGAAGTGACTTAAACCGAGGCATGGATGGTGCTAACCTTAGCTGCACCGGCAGTGCGTTCCACAGCCTAGGTGCCCGGGCAGCTATGTTGTAGAAGTTTTTGTTTTAGTAAAAACACTATACATAATACAAAGATGCAACCAGTTACCTTAATTAAACACTAACATGTGTCACTTAAGAACATGCACCCACACACACAGGCTGGCTCAACACACGTGCACGGCTGCGCGCACACACACACACACACACACACACACACACACACACACACACACACACACACACACACACACACACACACACACACACACACACACACACACACACACACACCTCTGTGTTCCTATTGGCTGGTAACAGCCATAACTCCAGTTCCCAGCATGCTAAACTTCCCAAACTTAGTAGGTGCTCTTAGACGGCCAATAGTGAAAGGTTGTAATTGCTTAAGCCCCGCCCCCTCTGTGTTCCTGTTGAGCAGCCTTGAAATGAATGGAGAGGGATTTAACATTGTTCTTCTAGTTCATATAGCT
>NW_027660620.1:0-1000 GCF_963280865.1 Gymnoscopelus braueri | reverse complement strand
TTGTTATTTGTAGCTAGTTTGGTAGCTTACTGATAGCAAATGTTTTTATTGTGAAACTGGCAAAATGTTTGTTGTTAAAAGTGTCGTCCCTGGGTGGGCTTGAACCACCAACCTTTCGGTTAACAGCCGAACGCGCTAACCAATTGCGCCACAGAGACTTTTGTGATAGCTTGTCTATTCCTCACCTTAAAGGTTATGGCAGGCAACATAGTAATAAAGTCTGGATGAGTCATGTTAAAGACGGAAGATAGTCTTTTAAAAATGAATAAAGGGACGATCAAAACAAGAGATTCTAAAAAAGCAATGGTCGGAATTCAGTCATTATAGAGGTGAGTGGAATCTGTAGAAGTTGAGGGATTAATGTTGAAGTTATTGCCAATGTGGATGAAACATAAAAAAATCTGACAGGTTCGTCTTGATCACATGACTATAGACATAATGTGTACCAATTTGCGTGATGTTTGGACAAATCTTGTGTAGGAGTAATATTTAAAAAGATGGTTTTGCAAAAATTGGCCTCCTGGTGGCGCTATAATAGGCCAATGTGAAAAGGGTTTGTCTATGAATTGAATACCAAGGACCCCAATGTAAACAAGACGGACCTTTTTTTGACAGACCTTTTAGACAAAGTATTATAAATGTAATTGTGCCGTTTAAATTTTTTGTCTAATAAGATGATCAATCAAAGGGGGGCATTTCTTCCTCTGCCTTTCACGGCCAGTGTTCATGATTTGAGGCATTCTGTTCAAAGCAAGGCACTCCTGCAGACTATGGCAATCTTAGCCAATCAGGATGGAATATGAAAAATGGAACAGATCCGTCTTGATCACATGACTATAGAGATAACGTGTACCAATTTGCGTGATGTTTGGACAAAATCTGTATGAGTAATATAAAAAAAATGTTTTGCAGAAAATTGTCTCCTGGTGGCTCTATAACAGGACAATGTGTCAACAACAATAGTCCTGTAACTTAGGTTTGCTTATGCTAAATGGTGTTG
>NW_027660621.1:0-2000 GCF_963280865.1 Gymnoscopelus braueri | reverse complement strand
ATACATAATTATACATTACCCATAATTATACCCCAACCCAACCCTACGAGGTAGGGTTGGGGGTCCCTGCTCCATCTCCCCATCAGTTTGGGAAAACGTTGAAAACCCCTGGCCCCCGGTGCTTCTTTTGGGCTTGTTTTCCTAGACCTGGTTGCTTATTTCTCTCACACAATCTGGCAACACTGCCAGAGACGATTTTTATACAGTCTATGGACGATACACTGTCCATACCACTGTTAAGATGTCTCAATAAAATTATACAGTACTATAAAAATCCGAATTGATTGGATAAAAACCTGTGATATGTCTTCTTTTATATTCCTGAACCGATTATCTGATAAAGGACACAATCGTTCAGAAATAGTGTTTGTTCACAAGCTGGTCCAGCTGGCTGCCATAGACTTCATTGTATTTCACCAAACTTCCTGTTCCAGTTTTGTCTCCCATGCGCAGGGCCGCATTAAGGCCCCTCAGGGCCGTGGAACTACACCAAATCAAAGGCCCCCCTTCAACATTAATCGGACAATATTGGGTGCGTTCACGCGCACGTGCGTTTGGTGCACGTGCCACCGCCAGCAGGATTGGTGCTGACACAGGCACTGGGCACAGACTTTCCAACTTCAGTCTATGCTATAACTAGTGTCTATCATTACAAATTACATTTATTATTAAGGAGTTTACTTTATGGCCATTACAGTCGTAGGCTACTAGACATATGGTGATGAGATGGGTAACAAATGTTTCATATTTATTTTCTTATTCTTCATAAGAAATTCAACAATTCAAGTTTAGAATTGAGAAAACAATACTCAGCAGAGATGGGAAAAGTACTACTCACTTTCATTACTTAAAGTAGAAGTAGCCTCAGATACATTACTTATGTAAAAAGCGACTTTAGCAAAAGTACTCATTCAACTAATTACTTTTTTTTTAAATTTTTATCCCACGATTTTGTAACCCTATTTTTTACACCCAGTGCCAATTGTCTATGTAATCCTGGGCACTACCTTCCCTCTGCCAACCTAGGGAGGCCAGGGCCGAGCTCATGCCTCCTTCAATGCATGAGAGCCAACTGACCTTCTTTTCACCTGACAGGGGGGAGTTTCCCTGTTTGGACGTAGCGCGTGGAAGGAACACGTTATTCCAACCAGTTCCCTTCCCCTCCATCAGGCGCCCCAGCTGGCCAGGGGGAGGCAGTATAGTGACCAGGATTACTGCATGTTTTTGTGAGGGTACCTACCCTAGGAGACACGGGGAGAACATGCAAACTCCACACAGAAAGGCCCTTTCGCCAACCCCACCTAGGGTATGGGCACTGATGACGCGGAGGAGAGGACACGCCCCCAGCGCCCACAGCGTTCCCTGCGGGAATCGAACCCAGGACCTTGAACCATTCAAACACAGCACGTGAGATACAGTCTAAGCTAAGCCTACTTCAAACAAACACACACACGCACACATCTTGATTGTAAGATTAACTCACCATGCTGTGGAGGTTCAAAGAGTTTAACACACGGCACTTCCAAAGTTTGTACAATGTTTAAGTCACAGGAGCTGGTTTTCATATCGTAAATATGAACGTTGGCCCAAATCTTGCGTTTAATCCACATGGTTCTTGTTTATTTGTGTTGCTGTCACAGACCATGATAGCAGAGCCATACTGGTTAACAGAAACAAACTTACACTAAAAGCGGAGGATTTCAAAATAAGAGCCGCTTGTAAAGATTAGTCGACAGTAGTTTTATTTTTTTGTCTACTTACAGGAAGTAGAAGTGACACATCAGTACCAGCGACGGTATGCAAGAGGTTTGCATGTGTTCTGCCGCGCAACATTAAAACTAAAGCAACATATGTTTCTAAATATATATAATTCACACAGCAGGGCCCGAATGTATACATTTTTATAAATAATAATAAGAAGAATATATATAATATTATAATAAAATAATGTAAATAAAACAACAAAAATTACAACAATATATATATTTTTTTAAATACAT